>NC_084618.1:5065167-5100167 GCF_033978795.1 Nerophis ophidion | reverse complement strand
AGTAGAAAATGGATTAGAAAGGACAGATTTAAAAAAAATAATTGTTTCTATTTTTTTTAAACTTGAGACTTCCCGCGGGACGCTGATGCTTCAAAATATTTGGCTTTCACGGCTCCCTCAGCCAAAAAGGTTCCCGACCCCTGTTCTAACCCGACAACTGATTTGATTGATATTTTAAAGCGCGTGCAGAGAGCCTGCTGCTGTCCCTAATGTTATGGCTCATGAATGGATGCTAATTATACTGCCACTCCTGCAGTGAAGATCAAAGGATGCTTTTACAGTATAGCAAGTGGGATTGCGTCAGTGGAAAAACATTTATGTATTTTTTATAGCATTTTTTATCTTTAAGTAGTGTTTTTTTTGTTTCTTTTAAAAGGCAACATTGACCTGTAGATCTCCTAGCAGCACTCAAGAGAACAAAAACTCTTTAAAGAAACAACCTTGGTCATGTTTGTGTAATTTCTGGACTGCCATTGCAATTTTTTGTTGCTTTTCATCGGCACTTCATGGCCATCAAGTGTTTATTTTATAGCCAGTTTGTCGTGCGATGCCACTGAGCTCACCAGACGCCATCTTTCCCTACTCCATACTTGCCGACCCTCCCGAAATTCAGCGCCTCTCCCGAAAACCTCCCGGAACAAATTTTCTCCCGAAATTCAGGCGGAGCTGGAGGCCACGCCCACTCCAGCTCCAAGCGGACCTGAGTGACGTGTCGACAGTTTGTTTTCACGTCCGCTTTCCCACAGTATAAGGAGCGTATCTGCCTAATGACGTTATAACTGTAGAATGATCAAGAGCGAGTTATTGGTTCTTATGTGGGTTTATTGTTAGGCAGTTTCATTAAAGTCCGCCCAGCCCGGGAATAACACACAACAACAGCAGTCACATTTTCCTCTACCGTACAGCAGTCCGTCTGCCGTAAGATCCAATGTTGTGAACTTGTGACACTCTTAAACAGGAGAATACTGCCATCTACTGTACATAGAATAGAATAGAATGTAGATTAAAATGTACTTTATTTAATTCAGCACCACAGTTCGCTCAGAATAAACAATGATCCATCCATCCATCCATCCATCTTCTTCGAGGTCGGGTCGCGGGGGCAGCAGCCTAAGCAGGGAAGCCCAGACTTCCCTCTCCCCAGCCACTTCGTCTAGCTCTTCCCGGGGGATCCCGAGGCGTTCCCAGGCCAGCCGGGAGACATAGTCTTCCCAACGTGTCCTGGGTCTTCCCCGTGGCCTCCTACCGGTTGGACGTGCCCTAAACACCTCCCTAGGGAGGCGTTCGGGTGGCATCCTGACCAGATGCCCGAACCACCTCATCTGGCTCCTCTCCATGTGGAGGAGCAGCGGCTTTACTTTGAGTTCCTCCCGGATGACAGAGCTTCTCACCCTATCGCTAAGGGAGAGACTCATTTCGGCCGCTTGTACCCGTGATCTTATATTTATATAGCGCTTTTTCTCTAATGACTCAAAGGGCTTTACATAGTGAAACCCAATATCTAATTTTTACATTTAAACCAGTGTGGGTGGCACTGGGAGCAGGTGGGTAAAGTGTCTTGCCGAAGGACACAACAGCAGTGACTAGGATGGCGGAAGCGGGAATCGAACCTGCAACCCTCAAGTTGCTGGCACGGCCGCTCTACCAACCGAGCTATACCGCCCCAAAATGTAATATACAAATAATAAATGAATAATATAAATATATTCTACATTTAAGTGCAGTCAAAGAACATGTGCATTATACAGTCTAATGGCTGTCGGTATGAAGGACCGCCTGTGTCGTTCCGTGTTACATTTTGGGAGTCTGAGCCTTCCACTGAACTCGCTCATTCTCTCCGCAAGGTCCGAGTGTAGTGGGTGGGAGGTGTTGTCCATAATGGATAGGAGTTTTGCTAGACTTCTTCTCTGCCAGAGAGTCTATAGCTGTGGTCAGAAAAATATTGACAGAGAATAGAACAAAGATGGACATTTCAACCCTTAACTCAACAATGAGTAGATGAGTGTTATGTGTGTGTATGTGTGTAAATAAATGAACACTGAAATTCAAGTATTTTATATATATATATCTATATATTTAATATATATATATATATTTAATATTTGACTCTTAACCACGCCCCGCGCTCCACCCCCGACCACCCCCCCCCCCCACCTCCCGAAATCGTCGGTCTCAAGGTTGGCAAGTACGCCCTACTCACCGCACTTCCCGCTTCTGTGTGCAGGACTGGGGTCGGCCCGGCGACGTGTCCGCTCTGGGTCTGTGCTGGCACGTTCCAAGCCGGGAAGAGGAGGACTTTGTTTTCCAGCTGTTGTACCGCCTTCTGCGCCCCGAGCTGGAGCGCATCGAGGGCCACGTCTCTGGAGAGCAGTCAATGAGCAGGTGTTTAAAGTTAAAGTACCAATGATTGTCAACACACACACTAGGTGTGGTGAAATTGGTCCTCTGGGTAGGTAGGTAGGTATTTATTGTCATTGCAACAAGTACAACGCAATTTTTGTTTACAGCACAAACCCATTCAAAATTAGGGTTACAGAACAGGAACGCTAATGAGGCGCCCCGTAAAAGATGGGAAAACATAAAACGCTGGGGAAGAAGATGAGTAAAAAATTACAATCTAGACTTGGATCCTAAGGGGGGCCTACTCTGTAGTGGGGGAAAAAAACCCTCCGTGCAATGCACACTTGTGTGGCTAAAGGCTAAAGCTTCCCACAATCATTCTTCTTTGACGTCTCCAATATTAATTGAACAAATTGCAAAAGATTCAGCAACACAGATGTCTAAAATACTGTGTGAGTATAATAATAATAATAGATGACATTTATATCGCGCTATTCTATTGTTAGATACTCAAAGCGATCACAGAGAAGTGGGAACCCATCATTCATTCACACCTGGTGGTGGTAAGCTACATCAGTAGCCACAGCTGCCCTGGGGTAGACTGACGGAAGCGTGGCTGCCAGTTTGCCCCTCCGACCACCACCAATCATTCATTCACCAGTGTGAGCGGCACCGGGGGCAAAGGGTGAAGTGTCCTGCCCAAAGACACAACGGCAGAGATTTGGATGTCAATAGGTGGGAAGCGAACCTGCAACCTTGAGGTTTCTGGCACGGTTGCTCTACCCACTACGCAACACAACAAATACCCGGAATCCTTTGTATCCGTGATACTTCCTGAATATATTTTAGCACTTTGGCACGTGTTGCAGCCATGGAACCTTTTTGGCTGAGAGAGCCAAAAAGCCAAATATTTTCAAATATATATCCGTAAGAGCCATATAATATTTTCTTTTAACGCTGAACACAACTAAACACGTGCATTTTTTAAGTAAGACCGACATTTCTAGAGTATAATAGGTCTCTTATCCTTTGTAATAACATTGTTATTCTGAAGCTAACTGTGTAGGGGGCGTGGCCTGCGGGCCTTCAGCGACAGGTGTGTGGAGGGCCCACCTGGGCCTTAATTATCTAATCATCTGTCGCTCTGTTATAAGCAGCAGCCAGGAGGAGAGACTGGAAATACTATTTCTGGAAACGTATTGAAAAATAAAACAGCGTGGCGCAGTGGGAGAGTGGCCGTGCGCAACCCGAGGGTCCCTGGTTCAATCCCCACCTAGTACCAACCTTGTCACGTCCGTTGTGTCCTCGAGCAAGACACTTCACCCTTGCTCCTGATGGGTGCTGGTTAGCGCCTTGCATGGCAGCTCCCTCCATCAGTGTGTGAATGTGTGTGTGAATGTGTAAATGTGGAAGTAGTGTCAAAGCGCTTTGAGTACCTTGAAGGTAGAAAAGCGCTATACAAGTACAACCCATTATTGTAACCCTGAAACAGGCTCTCATGTCGGTGCTTGGTGGTCTGAAGAACCCCCAGGAGGGCAAGCCCCACACTAACCAATAATAAATAAATAACTTCTTACCATTAACGCAACTTCTTGAACAGGTGCGGTAGAAAACGGATGGATGGATTAAAAATGCATGAGAATAGTTTATATTTTGAACATTATTTTTAACACTGTGATTACAAGTGGAATTATTCATTATTTATCGTGTTAAGCAACATCAGCTCAGATTTATCCGAGAGCCAGATGCAGTCATCAAAAGAGCCACATCTGGCTCTAGAGCCATAGGTTCCCTACCCCTGCACTACGCCATGCCGCATGTATGCCCAATTGTCTTGGGTGTGATAATGTTTGTTAGACTGAGGCCAATCTGCAAAAGTTCGACTCCAAGTGTCGTTGAGGAGGGAGGGAGGTCAAAAGCGTCCATCATTGAGGTGTCCTGATAATGTGTAATTATGCGGTTAAAGGGGAACATTATCAGCAGACCTATGTAAGCGTCAATATATACCTTGATGGTGAAGAAAAAAGACCATCTATTTTTTCAACCGATTTCCGAACTCTAAATGGGTGAATTTTGGCGAATTAAACGCCTTTCTGTTTATCACGCTGTAGGCGATGACGTCAGAATGTGACGTCGCCGAGGTAACACCCACCATTTTCATTTTCAACACATTACAAACACCGGGTCTCAGCTCTGTTATTTTCCGTTTTTTTGACTATTTTTTGGAACCATGGAGACATCATGCCTCGTCGGTGTGTTGTCGGAGGGTGTAACAACACTAACAGGGAGGGATTCAAGTTGCACCACTGGCCCCAAGATGCCAAAGTGTCTGCCGCCAGACCCCCATTGAATGTACCAGAGTGTCTCCACATTTTACCGGCGATGCTAAAGCAGACATGGCACAGAGATGTATGGATAACCTGCAAATGCATTTGCAACGATAGTCAACGAAATCAAAAAGGTGAGTTTTGTTGATGTTGACTGCCAGCTAATTGATGCTAACATGCTACGCTAATCGATGCTAACATGCTATTTACCGGCGATGCTAAAGCAGACATGGAACAGAGATGTATGGATAACCTGTAGATGCATTTGCAACTATATTACGTTTCCTTCCACCCACATTTAATGCGAAACAAACACTTACCAATCGACGGATTTAAGTTGCTCCAGTGTCACAAGATGCGAAAGTCCTGATCGTTTGGTCCGCACATTTTACCGGCGATGCTAACGCAGCTATTCGGCCATGCTATGGCTATGAATAACGTCAATAGCTATTCGCTCGATAGCTTCAGTTTCTTCTTCGATACTTTCATACTCCAACCATCTGTTTCAATACATGCGTAATCTGTTGAATCGCTTAAGTCGCTGAAATCCGAGTTTGAATCCGAGCTAATGTCGCTATATCTTGCTGTGGTATTCCCATTGTTTGTTTACATTGGCAGCACTGTGTGACGTCACAGGGAAATGGATAGTGGTTTCGAAGATAGCGAAGATAAGGCACTTTAAAGCTTTATTTAGGGATATTCCGAGACCGGTAAAATTTTGAAAAAAACCTTCAAAAAATACAACAAGCCACTGGGAACTGATTTTTATTGTTTTTAACCCTTTTGAAATTGTGATAATGTTCCCCTTTAAAGCAGACTACTTTTAGCTGTGTGTGTGTGCAGCGTTCATATTTCCTCACAGTCCGTAAATCCCTTATCTCTGTTACTAGTGTTTTAGTGAGATTATATGGTCGTACCTGTACAACCTGAAGGTCAAAGGGGTGTGGTGACCGCCAGTGTCTCCGAGGGAAGCCACGTTTCTCATCGAGGCGAAGGCAGCCGGGCTAAGATTTTTTATTTTTCTCCTCCGCGGTGTAAGCATCCGACGGTCGGGGGCAACCGGTGGGAGGAGGAAAGAGAGTCCGCAGCTGCAGGAGCAACGGCGCAAGCTTTCCGCTCATAACTACGGTAAGAGCCGACTTAACACCACCAATTCTCACCGAAACCTGCCAGTTGACATGTGGTCGGGAACCATGTTCCATAGTAAAGCCTCACCGTCATATTTCGGGAATGTAAACAAGTAAACACCGGCTGTGTTTGTGTTGCTAAAGGCGGCCACAATACACCGCTTCCCACCTACATCTTTCTTCTTTGACGTCTCCATTATTAATTGAACAAATTGCAAAAGATTCAGCAACACAGATAACCAGAACGCTGTGTAATTATGCGATTAAAGCAGACGTCTTATAGCTGGGATCGGTGCTTGACCAAACTGTCCGCTACAATCCGTAACGTTCCCCCCCCCCCCCCCCCCCCCCCCCCCCCGTCATCATTACGCAACGTTTTCAAGAAGAAACTCACGGGAAATTGAAAATTGCAATTTTAGTAAACTAAAAAGGCCGTTTTGGCATGTGTTGCAATGTTAATATTTCATCATTGATATATAAACTATCAGACTGTGTGGTCGCTAGTAGTGGCTTTCAGTAGGACTTTAAATGTGGTTGTGTTGTACAGGTGCGGCATGTCAATCAATCAATGTTTACTTATATAGCCCTAAATCACTAGTGTCTCAAAGGCTGCACAAACCACTACGACATCCTCGGTAGGCCACATAAGGGCAAGGAAAACTCACACCCAGTGGGACGTCGGTGACAATGACTATGAGAACCTTGGAGAGGAGGAAAGCAATGGATGTCGAGCGGGTCTAACATGATACTGTGAAAGTTCAATCCATAATGGATCCAACACAGTCGCGAGAGTCCAGTCCAAAGCGGATCCAACACAGCAGCGAAAGGTCCCGTTCACAGCGGAGCAGCAGGAAACCATCCCAAGCGGAGCGGATCAGCAGCGCAGAGATGTCCCCAGCCGATACACAGGCAAGCAGTACATGGCCACCGGATCGGACCGGACCCCCTCCACAAGGGAGAGTGGGACATAGAGAAAAAGAAAGAAACGGCAGATCAACTGGTCTAAAAAGGGAGTCTATTTAAAGGCTAGAGTATACAAATGAGTTTAAGGTGAGACTTAAATACTTCTACTGAGGTGGCATCTCGAACTGTTACCGGGAGGGCATTCCAGAGTACTGGAGCCCGAAATGAAAACGCTCTATAGCCCGCAGACTTTTTTTGGGCTTTGGGAATCACTAATAAGCCGAGTCCTTGAAGGCAGATTTCTTGCCGGGACATATGGTACAATACAATCGGCAAGATAGGATGGAGCTAGACCGTGTAGTATTTTATACGTAAGTAGTAAAACCTTAAAGTCACATCATAAGTGCACAGGAAGCCAGTGCAGGTGAGCCAGTACAGGTATATATGTATGTATATATGTATATAAAGGTATATACAGTACAGGTATATATGTATGTATATATGTATATAAAGGTATATACAGTATAGGTATATATGTATGTATATAAAGGTATATACAGTATAGGTATATATGTATGTATATATGTATATAAAGGTATATACAGTACAGGCGTAATGTGATCAAACTTTCTTGTTCTTGTCAAAAGTCTAGCAGCCGCATTTTGTACCAACTGTAATCTTTTAATGCTAGACATGGGGACACCCGAAAATAATAGGTTACAGTAGTCGAGACGAGACGTAACAAACGCATGGATAATGATCTCAGCGTCTTTAGTGGAAAGAATGGAGAGAATTTTAGCGATATTACGGAGATGAAAGAAGGCCGTTTTAGTAACGCTTTTAATGTGTGACTCAAAGGAGAGAGTTGGGTCAAAGATAATACCCAGATTCTTTACCGTGTCGCCTTGTTTAATTGTTTGGTTGTCAAATGTTAGAGTTGTATTATTAAATAGAGGTCGGTGTCTAGCAGGACCGATAATCAGCATTTCCGTTTTTTTGGCGTTAAGTTGCAAAAAGTAATAATAATACGTTACAGTAATCGAGGCGAGACGTAACAAACGCATGGATAATGATCTCAGCGTCTTTGTGTAATGTGTAACCTCACTCGCAGGGAGGAGCTATTGCAGAGCCTTGCAATCGTGCAGCACTGCCTCCTGGGGCTGGCAGCATGCTTCCCCCACTGGATGGACCTCACGTCGCTGACCTGTGAGTCCTGCTGACACACCCACTTTTAACACTGCTTAAACAGACGTGAATGTATGTTGCTTGCACTCAGAGTGCCCTCCATGGTGAACCTCGGGGAGGTCAAACTGCACATCGGCGTGGACTACGGTAAGAAGAACAACACAGGCGGTTTGTGATAAGGTCGCTCATTGCACCCCCGTGTGCGTACAGATGATGCACGGGAGAACTACAGAGTGTCCATCTGCCACACCATGAGGCTGCTGCTGCGTGAGTAAACATTTGCAGGTCTCAAACAGCAGCCAGTGAGGTCCGACATGGTCGTCTTCTCCATCCAACCAGATCACATCCTGGAACACACGGAGGACGACACCAAGTCGCTGTTTGTCGTCATTAAGGTGCTTGGAACTGTCTCCTGCATGTTGAAACCCCCCACAATGGTCATTAGTTGTATATTGCAATTCAGAAAAGTAACATATGCACCAAATAAAATAGCTTTGAGGTTGGTAAGGTCAATTAGGTGCACCGGGTTATAAGGCGCCAGAGATGCGCGGTTTGTGGTCTCGTTCGCGGATAAACCGCGGGTCAGGTGGTTGACATGACGAAAAATTAGATTTTAACTGGATTCGGGCGGGTGGCGGTTGAACCAGTTGGCCAGAGTTTGACACCCATGGTCAACAATGTTGTATTGCAGTTTCCGCAATTACATGTTCAAGATTGAAAGGCATACTGGGTGATCCGGAGTACACTAATGGTTGTGATATAAACAACTTTAACACTAATATGCGCCACGCTGTGAAGCCACACCCAACAAGAATGACAAACACATTTCGGGAGAACATCCTCACAGTAAACACAACATAAACGCAACACAACAAATACCCAGAATCCTTTGTAATATGGGTATTGGTTGAACCATCCGGAAATATTGATATGCGTGGTTCTGGATCGGTATCCTTTGCCATTCAAAGAGCCAGTTAAGACCTGTTTCATTAAGCGAAGAAGACAATAAGAGACGCTATTATTCTCCTGAATGACTGCCGGCAGTCACCCAGATAATAAGTATTAGGGCGTGCTAAGAAGCCATTGGCTTTGTCGCCTACTACAACATGTACGATACTGCTTGTCGGTCCAGCATCATGTTGTGCGTGGCTTCTGCGGCAACACCCACACAACTGCAAGGCATACTGGGTGACACAGAGTACACTAATGGTTGTGATATAAACAATTTTAACACTCTTAGTAATATGCGCCACGCTGTGAAGCCACACCAATTATGAACGACAAACACATTTCGGGAGAACATCCTCCCAGTAACACAACATAACGCAACACAACAAATACCCACAATCCTTTGTATTCATGACACAGCCTGACTATTTTATACACCCACCCGTGCGTCGGTAAGGTGGGCGGTGTTGGGGGCACGAGGGTGTAAAATATATTCAGGAAGTGTCATGAATACAAAGGATTATGGGTATTTGTTTGTTGCGTTTATGTTGTGTTACTGTGAGGATGTTCTCCCGAAATGTGTTTGTCAATCTTGTTGGGTGTGGCTTCACAGCGTGGCGCATATTAGTGTTAAAGTTGTTTATATCACAACCATCAGTGTACTCTGTGTCACCCAGTATGCCTTTCAATCTTGAACATGTAATTGCGGAAACTGCATACAACATGTTGTATGCAAAAAATACGGTAATAATTACACAACACACATAAAAATAGAATTTGTCTAGATACATATTTACAAGCCGCAAAGCTTTTGGGAGACAAATCTGGAGGTTTTTGGCAAGTCTCATCAGCTGTACTTGATGTTCTGTATACAGACGCACAGATGAAGGATTCACAGAAAAGAAAATTCTACCAAATGTGGAACATGGAGGAGATTCGGTTAGGCTCTAAGGCTGCTTCGCCACAGGGCGTCTTTAATCTGTGCAGGGGATGATTAAATATTAATTCTATGGAGGCATTGTGGAGGGAAATGTCACACAGTGCCGGAAAGACTGCTGGATAATGACTTAAAACAGCGGTCCCCAACCACCGGGCCGCAGAAAAAAAAATTATTTAAAAAAAAAATATTTTTTATTTTTTATTATTATTACATCAACATAAAAAACACAATATACACTTAAATTAGTACATCAAAATTACCTTATCGACCATCCCAATTTACTTGTAGTCCAATTGTCATTTCTACCCTTAGAATCTGGTCTCAATTAGAAATACTTTCGGCCTGCAGGGCTTATCCAACCATAGCCCCATTCATAATAACCACCTATTTCTCCCTCCCAGCACAGATGTAGCGTTTTCTCTATGGAAGCAGTCAAACCTTAGCAGGCTAAAAGACTTATATATTGGTGATGTTTTCGCTAGTTTCAGTGAACTATGTGAAAAATTTGACCTACCAAAATCTCACCTATTTCGATACTTTCAGGTTCGTAATTTTGTTAAATCAAATAGTCTCTCTTTCCCTAATATCCACCAAATTCGCTAACTGATTCAATTTTAGATATTCCCACAAATCAAAAAGGCCTAATTCCAAAATCTACACCTTAATCCCCCAGTTTGGTAAAACAACTCTTGATAAAATCAGAGGGAATTGGGAAGAAGATCTTGCAGAGCCATAGATGATGGAGATTAACAACGTACATCCTGTTCAAGGCTTAATTTAATACAATTTAAGGTAGTCCACCGTATTTATTTCACTAATTCCAAACTCTCCAAAATATATCCCAATATCTCGGATACTTGTAACAGATGTCACATGTCACCTGCTAACATGATGCACATGTTTTGGTCTTGTCCCCATTTGCTTGATTACTGGACAACTATTTTCAAACACCTTGCTAAGGCACTGGATTTAAATCTGACACCATGTGCAGAAATGGCTATTTTTGGGACGGTATCAGATCTCCAAATAAAGAGAAAATTTAAGGATAGTATAGCCTTTGCATCCTTATTAGCACGTAGGAGAATTTTGCTGGAGTGGAAGTCACCTTTCTGCCCCAAAAGCCTCCTTATGGCTTAAAGACCTTATGATGTATTTAGATCTGGAAAAAATAAAGTTCAATCTTAGGGGGGCACCTGAGAAGTTTTATTTTGTTTGGGGCTGTATGGTTGACTACATAGCCAAATTAAAGACGCTACAGGACACATGAGAAAGTTCACCTTTCATAAACCAGCTTCTTTTTATTTATTTTTTTATATTTATTCCTGGTGTATATTTACTATCTGCCTATGTTGAGAAGAAAGGGATGTACTAATTATTTTCCATTTGTGACTGTACCTTTTAACTTATGTAGGACCTGGGGGGGAGGGGGGTTTATGTCTGTATGGGGTATGGGTTGGGTTGCTGTTCTTGGAAGTGGGTGGGGAAAAAGGGGGAAAATGTGTTGATTGTTCTATTGTACATTGTAACATTGTAATACCTGTCAAATTCAATAAAAACATTAAAAAAAAATTAGTGCACCAACCACAAAAACCTCCCTTTTTCATGACAAAAATGTCCCTTTTTCATGACAAATAAGAGAGAAAACAAAAAAAAGGACCCCCCCCCCCAAATTATTAAGCGTTGACCGGGCCGCGGATACAAAAAGGTTGGGGACCACTGACTTAAAAACACAGCCACAAACCCTCAAGAAGGGCAAAAAAAATGGACCATTCTGGGGCAAACATTTTCCCCAGGACAGTTTTATGAGTTTGTTTTTTAATAACATTTCTTGAATGAGAATTTAAAAGCAACGTCCGATTCCCGTGTGTTAATTTTTTTGTCATTCTTTCTCCATTATCAATCACTTCACAATTATTTTTGTAATTTTTGTGGGTTTTTCCTCTCGGCATCAGGGTTCCAACAATTTCAACCTTGACTGTATCTGCCTGTGGTTGTTTTTTTATTGTAATTAGTTCAGGATTTCCAAGTATTTATTGAGATAAAATATAAATATTTTACAAAACATTATGTATAATTGACTAATATGAAAAATAAAATCTATATTTCTAGGAATAAATTACAAACAGATTAAAACAAGTGATAATTTTAAAATATTTATTAATTAAAATTATAAAAAAATATTTATAATGTTACAAATGATATTAATGTACTTATTTCAACTATATTGGAATTTGGTTCTCTTTTTATTTACATTTTGTTTATAATACAACTTCCTGACTCAATGTGTATGTCCTGTTTGGATAAAATAATGCCTAATCTAAATGAGTGATGTGACCAATACTACAACCAAATCTGTACCTTTTAAAATCGTGTCGGTGCTTCAACGTTGCCTGAACCAGTACTTGAAAAAATGGGAAACATCCAAATTTGTGTTAAAATAAA
The DNA here is from genome assembly GCF_033978795.1 of Nerophis ophidion. NCBI lineage: Eukaryota > Metazoa > Chordata > Actinopteri > Syngnathiformes > Syngnathidae > Nerophis > Nerophis ophidion. The sequence continues at coordinate 5,087,955 of NC_084618.1, read as the reverse complement.
TCAATAATGTTTTATTTTTTGGAATTGTGTGACATTCAGGTTTGTTAGACCAGGGTTTTTCAACCACTATTATGCAACTTTACCTAATTGGTCCAAAAAGTCCATCCATACATCCATTTTCTACTGCTTGTCCCTTTTGACCAAGTATGCCTTGCATTCACTTGTGTGTGTGTGTGAAAAGACGTAGATATTATGTGACTTGAATGAGACTCAGCACCTCCAAGTCCGAGTCCATGGTTCTCGCCCGGAAAAGGGTGGAATGCCATCTCCGGGTTGGGGAGGAGACCCTGCCCCAAGTGGAGGAGTTCAAGTACCTAGGAGTCTTGTTCACGAGTGGGGGAAGAGTGGATCGTGAGATCGACAGGCGGATCGGTGCGGCGTCTTCAGTAATGCGGACGTTGTACCGATCCATTGTGGTGAAGAAGGAGCTGAGCCGGAAGGAAAAGCTCTCAATTTACCGGTCGATCTACGTTCCTATCCTCACCTATGGTCATGAGCTTTGGGTCATGACTGAAAGGATAAGATCACGGGTACAAGCGGCCAAAATGAGTTTCCTCTCCCTTAGAGATAGGGTGAGAAGCTCTGCCATCCGGGAGGAACTCAAAGTAAAGCCGCTGCTCCTCCACATGGAGAGGAGCCAGATGAGGTGGTTCGGGCATCTGGTCAGGATGCCACCCGAACGCCTCCCTAGGGAGGTGTTTAGGGCACGTCCAGCCGGTAGGAGGCCACGGGGAAGACCCAGGACACGTTGGGAAGACTATGTCTCCCGGCTGGCCTGGGAACGCCTCGGGATCCCCCGGGAAGAGCTAGACGAAGTGGCTGGGGAGAGGGAAGTCTGGGTTTCCCTGCTTAGGCTGTTGCCCCCGCGACCCGACCTCGGATAAGCGGATGGATTACGTGACTGGGCCAGCACGTAAAGGCAGTGCCTTCAAGGTTTATTGCGTTTAGGACTTCTCCCTACGTCCGAATACACAGCGGCGTTTTAAAAAGTCATAAATGTTACTCTTTGAAACCGATACTGATCATTTCTGATATTACATTTTAAAGCATTTATCGGTATCTAACCAAGCTTTTTTTTCTGCACGTGACCGCAGATCATCAGCGACCTCATGTTTTTCCGAGGCACTCGCAAAAAGGAGTTTGACTCGCGCTGGAAGAGCTTCACTCTTGTCAAGAAGTCCATGGAAAACCGGGTGAGTGATGCGGATAAATCCTGTCCCTTTGGTTTTATGGCCGGCTTAACCCACGCTGTGTCTCTGCAGCTTCACGGGAATAAGCAGCACATTCGGGCGCTGCTCGTCGACCGCGTTCTGCTGCAGCACGAGGTTGGTTGGTCGTCAGCTTAAGTAGAGTCACACGGAAGAATAAAGCAATATTTGTTGTTGAAAGATGAGGAAACTGGTGGTCGAGGGCAGAGAGTATAAAGAAGTCCACCAGAAGCTGCTGTGTGATCTTCTGCTGCTGTCCACCAGCACCTACAGCCAGGTAGAATGCACACGCTGACCTGGGTCTGGCTTAGTTTTTGCCTCCTCCCTCATTTAAAGACCTACTGAAAGCCACTACTAGCGACCACGCAGTCTGATAGTTTATATATCAATGATGAAATATTAACATTGCAACACATGCCAATACGGCCTTTTTAGTTTACTAAATTGCAATTTTAAATTTTCCGCCGAGTGTCCTGTTCAAAAACGTCGCGGTATGACGACGCGTGCGTTTGACGTCTCGGGTTGTAGCGGACATTATTTTCCAGCCCGATCCAAGCTATAAGTGGTCTGCTTTAATCGCATAATTACACAGTATTCTGGACATCTGTGTTGCTGAATTTTTTGCAATTTGTTCAATTAATAATGGAGACGTCAAAGAAGAAAGCTGTAGGTGGGAAGATTTTAGCCTTTAGCCACAAAAACACATGACCTTGTTTAAAATTCCCCGAAGGTGAAGCTTTACTATGGAACAGAGCGGTCAAGCGAACATGGATCCCGACCACATGTCAACCGGCAGGTTTCGGTGAGAAAATTGTGGTAATAAGTCGGCTCTTACCGTAGTTATGAGCGGAGCTCGCGTCCTCCTGCAGCAACTGTGGACTATTAGCTCCTCCCACCGGAGAGACTGGCGGTCACCACACCCGTGGCCACACCCCTCCGACTTTCAGGTACTAAATAATCTCACTAAAACATCCATCCATCCATTTTGTACCGCTTATTCCCTTTTGGGGTCGCTGCCGCCTATCTCAGCTACAATCGGGCGGAAGGCGGGGTACACCCTGGACAAGTCGCCACCTCATCGCAGGGCCAACACAGACGGACAACATTCACACTCACATTCACACACTAGGGCCAATTTAGTGTTGCCAATCAACCTATCCCCAGGTGCATGTCTTTGGAAGTGGGAGGAAGCCGGAGTACCCGGAGGGAACCCACGCAGTCACGGGGAGAACATGCAAACTCCACACAGAAAGATCCCGAGCCTGGATTTGAACCCAAGACTGCAGAACCTCCGTATTGTGAGCAACACAATAGGCAGATAAGGGATTTTCCAGAATGATACTAGTAAATGTGTCTAATAACATCTGAATCGCTCTCACTGCCCTCGCCTTTTTTTTTTTTAGTCCTTCACTCTCAATATCCTCATCTGCGAATATTTCATCCTCGCTCAAATTGATGGGGAAATTGTTGCTTTCTTGGTCTGAATCGCTCTAGCTGCTGGTGGCTATGATTGTAAACAATGTGAGGATGTGAGGAGCTCCACAACCCGTGACGTCACGCGCACATCGTCTGCTACTTCCGGTACAGGCAAGACTTTTTTATTAGCGACCAAAAGTTGCAAACTTTATCGTGGATGTTCTCTACTAAATTCTTTCAGCAAAAATATGGCAATATGGCGAAATGATCAAGTATGACACATAGAATGGAGCTGCTATCCCCGTTTAAATAAGAACATCTCATTTCAGGAGGCCTATAAACCGCGAGTGAAGAATGCGCGACCAACCCGATAACTCCAGAAGAGAAAGAGATGATATGGTATTATCCGCTCACAGATGCCAACTAGTGGTTGCTTGAGCACACTGCATCAATGAGACCATGGGCTAAATGCGGCCCACAGATGTCCACAATCTGGCCTGCCAGATATCATCCATCCATCTTCCATCCATCTTCTTCCGCTTATCCGAGGTCGGGTCGCGGGGGCAACAGCCTAAGCAGGGAAACCCAGACTTCCCTCTCCCCAGCCACTTCGTCTAGCTCTTCCCGGGGGATCCCGAGGCGTTCCCAGGCCAGCCGGGAGACATAGTCTTCCCAACGTGTCCTGGGTCTTCCCCGTGGCCTCCTACCGGTCGGACGTGCCCTAAACACCTCCCTAGGGAGGCGTTCGGGTGGCATCCTGACCAGATGCCCGAACCACCTCATCTGGCTCCTCTCCATGTGAAGGAGCAGCGGCTTTACTTTGAGTTCCTCCCGGATGGCAGAGCTTCTCACCCTATCTCTAAGGGAGAGACCCACCACACGGCGGAGGAAACTCATTTTGTACCCGTGATCTTATCCTTTCGGTCATGACCCAAAGCTCATGACCATAGGTGAGGATGGGAACGTAGATCGACCGGTAAATTGAGAGCTTTGCCTTCCGGCTCAGCTCCTTCTTCACCACAACGGATCGGTACAACGTCCGCATTACTGAAGACGCCGCACCGATCCGCCTGTCGATCTCACGATCCACTCTTCCCTCACTCGTGAACAAGACTCCTAGGTACTTGAACTCCTCCACTTGGGGCAGGGTCTCCTCCCCAACCCGGAGATGGCACTCCACCCTTTTCCGGGCGAGAACCATGGACTCGGACTTGGAGGTGCTGATTCTCATTCCGGTCGAAAGGGTGTGTGACCTTCATATTTAGTCAATATTCAGTGTTTTATCCTTCATAGAAAAATGTAAAATTCCATTACGTTTTTTAAGGCGGTCTGTTATTTTAAGCATTTAATCTGACATTATTGTGAGGTTTTATATTAGTGTTGCTGAAAATAGATATACCGGCCCCCCAGACACATTTTTTTTCTCTAACTGTGGCCCCCGAGTCAAAATAATTGCCCAGGCCTGCTCTAGCAGTACTGAGAGCAAACTCAGCCAAACTACCTCGAGGTAGCCCACATATGCGGTCCTCTCCAAGGTTTCTCATCGTCACTGTCACCGGCGTCCCACTGGGGTGAGTTTTTCCTTGCCCTTATGTGGGCTCTGTACCGAGGATGTTGTTGTGGTTTGTGCAGCCCTGTGTGACACTTGTGATTTAGGGCTATATAAATAAACATTAATTGATTTATTTTTTTATTTTTTTATTATTATATATATTTTTTCTTTTTTATTTATTTATTTTTAATACACTGTAGCACTTTGAGGTTGTTTGCTCAATGTAAAGTGCTTTTCCGGGAGAAAATGCGTTAACAAAATAAAAGCATGTAAACAACATACGTTAATGTGCGATAAAATAATTGTCGGCGTTAATAGATTGATGAGTTAACTCATAATTAACGCATTAATTTGCCCACCCCTAATATATATATATATATATATATATACATACCTACTTTACATAAAGTCGGCTTTCCGCCATCGACCAAATTTTTTTAGCCCAATGCGGCCGCCAACTCCAAAAAGTTTGGACACCTCTGCTTTAATGCTTCAGTCATACGCAGGATTCTCACAGGAATGAGGCAAAAATACAACCTTACCTACTGTAAACTTGCTTAAAGACACATTTACCCAGTGTGTGTGTGTGTGGTGTGTGTGTGTGTGTGTGTGTGTGTGTGTGTGCGTGTGTGTGTGCGTGCGTGCGTGCGTGCGTGCGTGCGTGCGTGCGTGCGTGCGTGCGTGCGTGCGTGCGTGCGTGCGTGCGTGCGTGCGTTGCGTGCGTGCGTGCTTCAGGTCCGGAGCAGGGCCCAGAATGTGCTGACCACCGCACTGATCACCTTCAGCTTCTCCCACCGAGACATGATACCCAGAATTGTGCAACTGCTGTCCCCACAACACACGGACGGCACACAGCAGCAGTTGAAGGTATCACACACACGTCGTCCGGCTAGTAAAGACATCTTAAAGGACGTCACCATGTTAGAATGTGGCTCACCTTCAGGGGGCGCTGTACTGCCTTCTGGCGGCATACAGCAGTGTTAGCCTGGTGAGGGACTGGGACTGCGTCGGCACCATGTGGCCCGCCCTGGTCCGCTGTGGACTCTCGCCTGCGATGACCCTGGAGGAGCACTCGGTGGGGCAGGTCCTGGATGACATCATCGACAGGATTCATCGGCAGCACGACACCATCGGCATACTTTTCACTGTGAGAAGCCACTCTTGTCGTGCAATGTACGTCCTGAATCGCGCGGATAAAGTTTAACCCAGGGGTCACCAACGTGGTGCCCGTAAGGACCAGATGAGTCGCCCGCTGGCCTGTTCTAAAAATAGCTCAAATAGCAGCACTTACCAGTGAGCTGCATCTATTTTTTAAATTGTATTTATTTACTAGCAAGCTGGTCTCGCTTTGCTCGACATTTTTAATTCTAAGAGAGACAAAACTCAAGTAGAATTTGAAAATCCACTTTGCTGCATATAACTTTCAGAAAGACAATTTTAGAGAAAAAAATACAACCTTAAAAATTATTTTAGGATTTTTAAACACATATACCTTTTTACCTTTTAAATTCCTTCCTCTTCTTTCCTGAAAATTTAAATCAATGTTCAAGTATTTTTTTTTTTTTATTGTAAAGAATAATAAATACATTTTAATTTAATTCTTCATTTTAGCTTCTGTTTTTTCGACAAAGAATATTTGTGAAATATATCTGAGAACTTATTGTTATTAAAATTCCAAAAAGTTATTCTGGCAAATCTACAAAATCTGTAGAATCAGATTTAAATCTTATTTCAAAGTCTTTTGAATTTCTTTTAAAATTTTAGTTTTTTTAAAATCTAGAAGAAATAATGATTTGTCTTTGTTAGTAATATAGCTTGGTCCAATTTGTTATATATTCTGGCCTGTTCTAAAAATAGCTCAAATAGCAGCACTTACCAGTGAGCTGCCTCTATTTTTTAAATTGTATTTATTTACTAGCAAGCTTTGCTCGACATTTTTGATTCTAAGAGAGACAAAACTCAAATTGAATTTGAAAATCCACTTTGCTTCTTATAACTTTCAGAAAGACAATTTTCGAGAAAAAAATACAACCTTGAAAATGATTTTAGGATTTTTAAACCTTTTTACCTTTTAAATTCCTTCCTCTTCTTTCCTGACAATTTAAATCAATGTTCAAGTATTTTTTTATTTTTTTATTGTAAAGAATAATAAATACATTTTAATTTAATTCTTCATTTTAGCTTCTGTTTTTTCGACAAAGAATATTTGTGAAATATTTCTTCAAACTTATTGTTATTAAAATTCCAAAAAGTTATTCTGGCAAATCTACAAAATCTGTAGAATCAAATTTAAATCTTATTTCAAAGTCTTTTGAATTTAATTTAAAATTTTTGTTTTTTTAAAATCTAGAAGAAATAATGATTTGTCTTTGTTAAAAATATAGCTTGGTCCAATTTGTTATATATTCTAACAAAGTGCAGATTGGATTTTAACCTATTTAAAACATGTCATCAAAATCCTGAAATTAATCTTAATCAGGAAAAATTACTAAAGATGTTCCATCAATTTTTTTTTATTTTTTTTTTAAAGATTTGAATTCCCTAAATTTTATTATTTTTTATTTTTTTTAAAAGATTTGAATTAGCTACGGCCCTGCGATGAGGTGGCGACTTGTCCAGGGTGTACCCCGCCTTCCGCCCGATTGTAGCTGAGATAGACGCCAGCGCCCCCCGCTTCCCCAAAAGGGAATAAGCGGTAGAAAATGGATGGATGGATGGATGAATTAGCTAGTTTTTCTATTCATTTTTTTTTAGAGTCGAAATTAAAGATAAACTATGTTTCGAAATTTTATTGTCTTTTTTATCCTGTTTTCTCCACCTTTAAACCGTTCAATTAAGTGTTTAAGTTTTTATTCTCTACAAAAAACCTTCCGTAAAAGGAAAAAAAAATGTACGACGAAATAACGGACAGAAATACCTATTTTTTCTCTATATATATCCATCCATTTTCTACCGCTTATTCCCTTTTTGGGGTCGCTGGCGCCTATCTCAGCTACGATCGGGCGGAAGGCATGGTGCACCCTGGACAAGTCGCCACCTCATCGCAGGCCAACACAGATAGACAACCTTCCCACACACACACATATATATATATATAGATTTATTTATTAAAGGTAAATTGAGCAAATTGGCTATTTCTGGCAATTTATTGAAGTGTGTATCAAACTGGTAGCCCTTGGAATTAATCAGTACCCAAGAAGTAGCTCTTGGTTTCAAAAAGGTTGCTGACCCCTGCTTTAACCCCTTACAGGTATCAGAGAGTTGCGTGGAAATAGCCAAACAAATCGCACGCTCTAGGGAGACGGCCACCGTAGAGGAGCTGAAGGAGGGGCTTCAACGCCAGCAAATCAGAAATGTTGTAAATGCACGGTAAGAAGATAACTAATACAGACATGATCCAGATGCTATGAAAGAAAAAGTAACGCCTCGAAGGTTTTTTTTGTTTGTTTAGGAAATATGAGAAGCTGGTTAATGACCTCTTGGACTGCCTTGAAGACCGAGAGCTGTAAGTAGGCCAAATTTACTGTACTTTTCTAATTAAAGCCGTTTTTGTCCTGGAGAATGAAGTGTAAAACTGTTCACCCAGCAGGCACAAGACATTAAAACAACATTAAAAGCCTACTGAAATGAGATTTTCTTATTTAAACGGGGATAGCAGCTCCATTCTATGTGTCATACTTGATCATTTCCCGATATTACCATATTTTTGCTGAAAGGATTTAGTAGAGAACATCCACGATAAAGTTTGCAACTTTTGGTCACTAATAGAAAAGCCTTGCCTGTACGATGTGCGTGTGACATCACGGGTTGTAGGGCTCCTCACATCTGAACGTTGTTTATAATCATAGCCTCAAGCAGCAAGAACTATTCCGACCGAGAATGCGACGATTTCCCCATTAATTTGAGCGAGGATGAAAGATTCGTGGATGAGGAAAGTTAAAGTGAAGCACAAAATCAATCATCAATCAATGTTTACTTATATAGCCCTAAATCACTAGTGTCTCAAAGGGCTGCACAAACCACTACGACATCCACGGTAGTCTCATCAATTAATGTTTACTTATATAGCCCTAAATCACTAGTGTCTCAAAGGGCTGCACAAACCACTACGGCATCCTCGGTAGTCTCATCAATCAATGTTTACTTATATAGCCCTAAATCACTAGTGTCTCAAAGGGCTGCACAAACCACTACGGCATCCTCGGTAGTCTCATCAATCAATGTTTACTTATATAGCCCTAAATCACTAGTGTCTCAAAGGGCTGCACAAACCACTACGGCATCCTCGGTAGTCTCATCAATCAATGTTTACTTATATAGCCCTAAATCACTAGTGTCTCAAAGGGCTGCACAAACCACTACGACATCCTCGGTAGGCCCACATAAGGGCAAGGAAAACTCACACCCAGTGGGACGTCGGTGACAATGATGACTATGAGAACCTTGGAGAGGAGGAAAGCAATGGATGTCGAGCGGGTCTAACATGATACTGTGAAAGTTCAATCCATAATGGATCCAACACAGTCGCGAGAGTCCGTTCCAAAGCGGATCCAACACAGCAGCGAGAGTCCCGTTCACAGCGGAGCCAGTAGGAAAAAAAAAAAAAAAAGAAAAGGCGATGGCTACAGGCGGCGGCAGTGGGACAGTTTCAGATGTAATTAGACACATTTACTAGGATAATTCTGGAATATCCATTATCTGCTTATTGTGTTAATAGTGTTTTAGTGAGATTGTAAAGTCATACCTGATAGTCGGATGGCTGCGGTGAACGCCAGTGTCTCTGAGAGAAGCCGAGGAGCCAAGATCACAGCTGCCTTTTTGAGCTGCAGTGGGAGGAGGTATAACCTGAGGGTTGCAGGTTCACTTCCCACCTATGGACATCAAAGTCGCTGCCGTTGTGTCCTTGGGCAGGACACTTCACCCTTTGCCCCCGGTGCCGCTCACACCGGTGAATGAATGATGAATGAATGATTGGTGGTGGTCGGAAGGGCCGTCAGTCTACCCCAGGGCAGCTGTGGCAACAGATGTAGCTTACCACCACCAGGTGTGAACGAATGATGGGTTCCCACTTCTCTGTGAGTGCTTTGAGTATCTAACAATAGAAAAGCGCGATATAAATCTAATCTATTATTATTATTATAATCCACTGATGTCTCCGGTAAGAGCCAACTTAATATCACAATTTTCCCATCCAAAAACTTGCTGGTTGACGTATAGAAACATGTTGGCTTGACCGCTCCGTGTTAAATCTTCACAACAAAGAAAGAAACACCGAATGTGTTTGTGTTGCTAAAGGCAGCTGCAATGCACCGCTTTCCACCAACAGCATTCTTCTTTGACGTCTCCATTATTAATTGAACAAATTGCAAACGATTCAGCAACAAATTACTGTGTAATTATGCGATGAAAAGACACAACTTTTAGCCGCGTGTGGTGCTGGGCTAGTATGTCCCGCTACAACCCGAGACGTCACACGCATGCGTCATCATTCTTAAAGGCCTACTGAAAGCCACTACTAGCTTTAATCGCATAATTCCACAGTATTCTGGACATCTGTGTTGCTGAATAGTTGCAATTTGTTCAATTAATAATGGAGACGTCAAAGTAGAAAAATGGAGGTGGGAAGCTTTCATGGATCTTGACTACATGTCAACCGGCAGTGTTCGGTGAGAAAATTGTGGTAATAAGTCGCCTCTTACCGGAGACATCAGCGGAGCTTCCGTCCTGCTGCAGCTGCCGTGACTTCCCTCGGGGACTCTGGCGTCAACACACCCCTCCGACTTTCACGTACTATTTAATCTCACTAAAACACTAGTAACACAATAGGCAGGTAAGGGGTTTTCCAGAATTATCCTAGTAAATGTGTCTAATAAGATCTGAATCGCTCTCACTGCAATCGCCTTTTTTTAATTTTTTTTACTTTTTTTTCTTCCGGTCCTTCACTCTAAATTTCCTCAGCCACAAATTTTTCATCCTCGCTCAAATTAATGGGGAAATCGTCGCTTTCTCGGTCCAAATAGCTTGAGGCTATGATTATAAACAATGTTCAGTTGTGAGGAGCTCCACAACCCGTGATGTCACGCGCACATCGTCTGCTACTTCCGGTACAAGCAAGGCTTTTTTTTATTAGCGACCAAAAGTTGTGAACTTGGATCCCGACTACATGTCAACCGGCAGTGTTCGGTGAGAAAATTGTGGTAATAAGTCGCCTCTTACCGGAGACATCAGCGGAGCTTCCGTCCTGCTGCAGCTGCCGTGACTTCCCTCGGGGACTCTGGCGTCAACACACCCCTCCGACTTTCAGGTACTATTTAATCTCACTAAAACACTAACAACACAATAGGCAGGTAAGGGATTTTCCAGAATTATCCTAGTAAATGTGTCTAATAAGATCTGAATCGCTCCCACTGCAATCGCCTTTTTTTTTTTCTAACTTTTTCTTCTAGTCCTTCACTCTAAATTTCCTCAGCCACAAATTTTTCATCCTCGCTCAAATTAATGGAGAAATCGTCGCTTTCTCGGTCCAAATAGCTTGAGGCTATGATTGTAAACAATGTTCAGTTGTGAGGAGCTCCACAACCCGTGATGTCACGCGCACATCGTCTGCTACTTCCGGTACAGGCAAGGCTTTTTTAATTAGCGACCAAAAGTTGTGAACTTGGATCCCGACTACATGTCAACCGGCAGTGTTCGGTGAGAAAATTGTGGTAATAAGTCGCCTCTTACCGGAGACATCAGCGGAGCTTCCGTCCTGCTGCAGCTGCCGTGACTTCCCTCGGGGACTCTGGCGTCAACACACCCCTCCGACTTTCAGGTACTATTTAATCTCACTAAAACACTAGTAACACAATAGGCAGGTATGGGATTTTCCAGAATTATCCTAGTAAATGTGTCTAATAAGATCTGAATCGCTCCCACTGCAATCGCCTTTTTTTTTTTTTTAACTTTTTTTTTCTAGTCCTTCACTCTAAATTTCCTCAGCCACGAATCTTTCATCCTCGCTCAAATTAATGGGGAAATCGTCGCTTTCTCGGTCCAAATAGCTTGAGGCTATGATTGTAAACAATGTTCAGATGTGAGGAGCTCCACAACCCGTGATGTCACGCGCACATTGTCTGCTACTTCCGGTACAGGCAAGGCTTTTTTTATTAGCGACCAAAAGTTGTGAACTTGGATCCCGACTACATGTCAACTGGCAGTGTTCGGTGAGAGAATTGTGGTAATAAGTCGGCTCTTACAGCGTCGCATCAAATCGTTCGCTATTTCCTTCAATGACACCTTCACTACTAATGGCAGACTTATGAGAGACGACGACTACTACTACCGTATTTCCTTGAATTGCCGCCGGGGCGCTAATTAATTTAAAACCTCTTCTCACTCCTGCGCTTACCAAAGGCATGCAGTAAAAGTAATCTTGCGCTAATTATATTAAACCCTCTTCTCACTCCGGCACTTACCAAAGGCGTGCAGTAAAAATTTGAGTGTGATGTAAGCTTGGACCTTAAATCCTACAGAATAGCTCTTAAACTTCCATTTATGCCATTTCAAATTACTGGGATTGAAATCAGCCTCATCCATTTTGAAAATGAAGACAGGGAAAGTGTCACTCGTGACGTCACCAGTTTGACCAGGCGGTAATACCAAGCAAGCGCTAATTATTTTGGGAAGCGAGTTTGACCCGGCAGTAATTCAAGGCAGGCGCATACTATATACCCGGCGGCAATTCAGGGAAATAGAGTATATACTAGAGCAGGGGTGCCCACACTTTTTCTGCAGGCGAGCTACTTTTCAAATGACCAACTCGAGGGGATCTACCTCATTTATATATATCATTTATATTTATTTATTTATGAAAGAGACATTTTTGTAAACAAGTTAAATGTGTTTAATGATAATACAAGCATGTGTAACACATATAGATGTCTTTCTTTCACCAAGACAAGAATATAAGTTGGTGTATTACCTGATTCTGATTACTTGCATTGATTGGAATCAGACAGTAATGATGATAACGCCCACATTTTCAAATGGAGGAGAAAAAAAGTGGTCCTTTCTGTACAATACCACATGAAAGTGGTTGGTTTTTGGCATCTCATTCATCCAGCTTCCATACACTTTACAAGAAAAACATTGGCGGCAAATTCCGTAGCTTGCTTGATTGACATTCACGGCACCCGAGGGTCTTGTGAGATGACGCTGGCTGCTGCCAGTTCATTATTATGAAAAAATGACAGAGAGGAAGGCGAGAAACACTTTTTATTTCAACAGACTTTCGCGCCGTCCCTTCCGTCAAAACTCTAAAGGCCGACTGCACATTTCCTATCTTCACAATAAAAGCCCTGCTTCATGCTGCCTGCGCTAACAAAATAAGAGTCTCGGAAAGCTGGCGTGCACAAGTGATATGCACGCCAGCTTTCTGAGGGATCACTTGTGCACGCCAGTTTTCCGAGACTCTGTATTTAGTTAGCGCAGGCAGCATGAAGCAGGGCTTTTATTGTGAAGATAGGAAATGTGCAGTCGGCCTTTAGAGTTTTGACGGAAGGTACGGCGCGAGAGTCTGTTGAAATAAAAAGTGTTTCTCGCCTTCCTCTCGGTCATATTTTCATAATAATGATCTTGCAGCAGCCAGCGTCATCTCACAAGACCCTCCGGTACCGTGAATGTCATTTAAGTGACGTCTTGGTGAAGATTGATGATCACTCATTTTTAGGTCTATTTTTTTTAAAAGCCTGGCTGGAGATCGACTGACACACCCCCCGCGGTCGACTGGTAGCTCGCGATCGACGTAATGGGCACCCCTGCACTAGAGAGATGCGCGGATAGGCAATTATATCATCCGCAACCGCATCACCAAAGTCGTCATCCACCCGCCGCCCACCCAAACCAACATTTTATCAGAACCGCAACCGCCCGTTGAAATACATCCGAGGTCGGCCACCTTTACCACTCAAAACGCTATTTAAACCCGTTTCACAGAGTAAAGAAGACAATGGGAGCCGCTAACGTTCTCGCAAATATCCAATGGTGTTCATCCTGATGACAAGAATAATGGCGTGCTGTGAAGCCATTGCCTTTGACACCTTCAACAACATGTACAAACCGATGTTTAGTCTAGCAACATGTTGTTTGCAGCTTCCGCAATCACACGTACAAGATTCAAAGGCATACTGGGTGACACAGAGTACACTGATGGTTGTGATATAAACAATTTTAACACTCTTACTAATATGCGCCAGGCTGTGAAGCCACACCAAACAAGAATGACAAACACATTTTGGGAGAGCATCCTCACAGTAACAGTTCGAGATGCTACCTCAGTAGAAGCATTTAAGTCTCACCTTAAAACTTATCTGTATACTCTAGCCTTTAAATAGACCTCCTTTTTAGACCAGTTGATCTTCCGCTTCTTTTCTTTCTCCTATGTCCCCCCCTCCCTTTTGGAGGGGGTCCGGTCCGATGACCATGGATGAAGTACTGGCTGTCCAGAGTCGAGACCCAGGATGGACCGCTCGCCTGTGTATCGGTTGGGGACATCTCTACGCTGCTGATCCGCCTCCGCTTGAGATGGTTTCCTGTGGACGGGACTCTCGCTGCTGTCTTGGATCCGCTTTGAACTGAACTCTCGCGGCTGTGTTGGAGCCACTATGGATTGAACTTTCACAGTATCATGTTAGACCCGCTTGACATCCATTGCTTTCGGTCCCCTAGAGGGAGGGGGTTGCCCACATCTGAGGTCCTCTCCAAGGTTTCTCATAGTCACTATTGTCACTGGCGTCCCACTGGATGTGAATTCTCTCTGCCCACTGGGTGTGAGTTTTCCTTGCCCTTTTGTGGGTTCTTCCGAGGATGTTGTAGTCGTAATGATTTGTGCAGTCCTTTGAGACATTTGTGATTTGGGGCTATATAAATAAACATTGATTGATTGATAAACGCAACACAACAAATACCCAGAATCCTTTGCATCCATGACACTTCCTGAATATATTTTACACCCCCGCGGCCCCAACCCCACCCACCTTACGACGCACGGGGGGGTGGCGGGGTTTGCTGCTTGCGGGCTGTATGAAATAGTCAGGGAGTGTCATGGATGCAAAGGATTCTGGGTATTTGTTGTATTGCGTTTATGTTGTGTTACTGGGAGGATGTTCTCCCGAAATGTCTTTGTCAATCTTGAATTGTGTGGTTTCACAGCGTGGCGCATATTACTAAGAGTGTTAAAATTGTTTATATCACAACCATTAGTGTACTCTGTGTCACCCAGTATGCCTTGCAGTTGTGTGGGTGTTGCCGCAGAAGCCACACACACATGTTGCTGGACTGACAAGCAGATCGTACATGTTGTAGTAGGCGACAAAGCCAATGGCTTCATAGCACGCCCTAATACTTATTATCTGGGTGACTGCTGGCAATCATTCTAGAGAATAATAGCATCTCCTATTGTGTTCTTCGCTTAATGACACAGGTCTTAAACGGCTCCTTGAATGGTAAAAAAGTCCGATCCCAGAACCATGTATATCAAATATTTCCGGATGGTTCAACCGCCACCCGCCCGAATCTAATTAAAATCTATTTTTTCATCATGTCAACCGCCCGAGCCGCGGTTTATCCGCGGATGAGACCGCAAATCGCGCGTCTCTAGTATATACGGTTCTATCTACAACCTTTTATATTTGAGCTTGACTATACAGAGGATGAGCAACATATTTTAGACGCTGAGTGATAAGCAGATCCAGCAAGTATCAAACCACAAACATAATAAAAACAGTCTTTTTGTGTCTTTGTTGCGATCTCCAGGTTTAAGTTGATTGTCATAACAAATTTCTCAGTTCATGGCCGCAACCTTCTACTGTACAAGTGTGAGGCATTATTTTTAATCTAGAATTCAGCAAACGGGCTCAATATGTCAAAATGGCAGCTTAAGCCAGTTAGCTCTCTGTGGTCAAGGCACTGCTGAAAGTCCTTCCTCCGGATCCGCGCTTATAGTAACAATATTGCTAATACAAACCCCGTTTCCATATGAGTTGGGAAATTGTGTTAGATGTAAATATAAACAGAATACAATGATTCATTTTCAACCCATATTCAGTTGAATATGCTACAAAGACAACATATTTGATGTTCAAACTGATAAACATTTTTTTTGTGTACAAATACTCATTAACTTTAGAATTTGATGCCAGCAACACGTGACAAAGAAGTTGGGAAAGGTGGCAATAAATACTGATAAAGTTGAGGAATGCTCATCAAACACTTATTTGGAACATCCCACAGGTGTGCAGGCTAATTGGGAACAGGTGGGTGCCATGATTGGGTATAAAAACAGCTTCCCAAAAAATGCTCAGTCTTTCACAAGAAAGGATGGGGCGAGGTACACCCCTTTGTCCACAACTGCGTGAGCAAATAGTCAAACAGTTTAAGAACAACGTTTCTCAAAGTGCAATTGCAAGAAATTTAGGGATTCCAACATCTACGCTCCATAATATCATCAAAAGGTTCAGAGAATCTGGAGAAATCACTCCATGGCCGGAAACCAACATTGAATGACCGTGACCTTCGATCCCTCACAAGGCACTGTATCCAAAACCGACATCAATCTCTAAAGGATATCACCACATGGGCTCAGGAACACTTCAGAAAACCACTTTCACTAAATACAGTTGGTCGCTACATCTGTAAGTGCAAGTTAAAGCTCTACTATGCAAAACGAAAGCCATTTATCAACAACATCCAGAAACACCGCCGGCTTCTCTGGGCCCCGAGATCATCTAAGATGGACTGATGCAAAGTGGAAAAGTGTTCGGTGGTCTGACGAGTCCACATTTCAAATAGTTTTTTGGAAATATTCGACATGGTGTCATCCGGACCAAAGGGGAAGCGAACCATCCAGACTGTTATCGACGCAAAGTTCAAAAGCCAGCATCTGTGATGGTATGGGGGTGCATTAGTGCCCAAGGCATGGGTAACTTACACATCTGTGAAGGCACCATTAATGCTGAAAGGTACATACGGGTTTTGGAACAACATATGCTGCCATTTAAGCGCCGTCTTTTTCATGGACGCCCCTGCTTATTTCAGCAAGACAATGCCAAGCCACATTCAACATGTTACACGGCGTGGCTTCGTAAAAAAACAGTGTGTGTAGTACATCAGTGTGTAAAGGATATCACCACATGGGATCAGGAACACTTCATAAAACCACCGTCAGTAACTACAGTTGGTTGCTACATCTGTAAGTGCAAGTTAAAACTCTACTATGCAAAACGAAAGCCATTCATCAACAACATCCAGAAACACCGCCGGCTTTTCTGGGCCCGAGATCATCTAAGATGGACTGATGCAAAGTGGGAAAAGTGTTCTGTGGTCTGACGAGTCCACATTTCAAATAGTTTTTTGGAAATATTCGACATGGTGTCATCCGGACCAAAGGGGAAGCGAACCATCCAGACTGTTATCGACACAAAGTTCAAAAGCCAGCATGTGTGATGGTATGGGGGTGCATTAGTGCCCAAGGCATGGGTAACTTACACATCTGTGAAGGCACCATTAATGCTGAAAGGTACATACAGGTTTTGGAACAACATATGCTGCCATCTAAGCGCCGTGTTTTTCATGGACACCCCTGCTTATTTCAGCAAGACAATGCCAAGCCACATTCAACACGTTACACGGCGTGGCTTCGTAAAAAAAAACAGTGTGTGTAGTACATCAAAAACCGACATCAGTGTGTAAAGGATATCACCACATGGGATCAGGAACACTTCATAAAACCACCGTCGGTAACTACAGTTGGTCGCTACATCTGTAAGTGCAAGTTAAAACTCTACTATGCAAAGCGAAAGCCATTTATCAACAACACCCAGGAACGCCACTGGCTTCGCTGGGCCCCGAGTTCATCTAAGATGGACTGATGCAAAGTGGAAAAGTGTTCTGTGGTCTGACGAGTCCACATTTCAAATTATATTTGGAAATTGTGGACGAGGTGTCCTCTGGAACAAAGAGGAACATAACCACCAGGATTGTTATAGGCGCAAAGTTGAAAAGCCAGCATGTGTGATGGTATGGGGGTGTATTAGTGCCCAAGGCATGGGTAACTTACACATCTGTGAAGGCATCATTAATGCTGAAAGGTACATACAGGTTTTGGAACAACATATGCTGCCATTTAAGCGCCGTGTTTTTCATGGACGCTCCTGCTTATTTCAGCAAGACAATGCCAAGCCACATTCAACACGTTACACGGCGTGGTTTCGTAAAAAAAACAGTGTATACTACATCAAAAACCGACATAAGTTTGTAAAGGATATCACCACATGGGATCAGAAACACTTAATAAAACTACCGTCAGTAACTACAGTTTGTCGCTACATCTGTAAATGCAAGTTAAAACTCTACTATGCAAAGCGAAAGCCATTTATCAACAACACCCAGGAACGCCACTGGCTTCGCTGGGCCCCGAGTTCATCTAAGATGGACTGATGCAAAGTGGAAAAGTGTTCTGTGGTCTGACGAGTCCACATTTCAAATTATATTTGGAAATTGTGGACGAGGTGTCCTCTGGAACAAAGAGGAACATAACCACCAGGATTGTTATAGGCGCAAAGTTGAAAAGCCAGCATCTGTGATGGTATGGGGGTGCATTAGTGCCCAAGGCATGGGTAACTTACACATCTGTGAAGGCACCATTAATGCTGAAAGGTACATACAGGTTTTGGAACAACATCTAAGCGCTATCTTTTTCATGGACGCCCCTGCTTGTTTCAGCAAGACAATGCCAAGCCACATTCAACACGTTACACGGCGTGGCTTCGTAAAAAAACAGTGTGTGTAGTACATCAGTGTGTAAAGGATATCACCACATGGGATCAGGAACACTTCATAAAACCACCGTCAGTAACTACAGTTGGTCGCTACATCTGTAAGTGCAAGTTAAAACTCTACTATGCAAAGCGAAAGCCATTTATCAACAACACCCAGGAACGCCACTGGCTTCGCTGGGCCCCGAGTTCATCTAAGATGGACTGATGCAAAGTGGGAAAAGGGTTCTGTAGTCTGACGAGTCCACATTTCAAATTATATTTGGAAATTGTGGACGAGGTGTCCTCTGGAACAAAGAGGAAAATAACCACCAGGATTGTTATAGGCGCAAAGTTCAAAAGCCAGCATGTGTGATGGTATGGGGGTGCATTAGTGCCCAAGGCATGGGTAACTTACACATCTGTGAAGGCACCATTAATGCTGAAAGGTACATACAGGTTTTGGAGCAACATATGTAGTCATCCAAGCAACGTTATCATGGACGCCCCTGCTTATTTCAGCAAGACAATGCCAAGCCACATTCAACACGTTACACGGCGTGGTTTCGTAAAAAAAACAGTGTATACTACATCAAAAACCGACATCAGTGTGTAAAGGATATCACCACATGGGATCAGAAACACTTCATAAAACCACCGTCGGTAACTACAGTTGGTCGCTACATCTGTAAGTGCAAGTTAAAACTCAACTATGCAAAGCGAAAGCCATTTATCAACAACACCCAGGAACGCCACTGGCTTCGCTGGGCCCCGAGTTCATCTAAGATGGACTGATGCAAAGTGGAAAAGTGTTCTGTGGTCTGACGAGTCCACATTTCAAATTATATTTGGAAATTGTGGACGAGGTGTCCTCTGGAACAAAGAGGAAAATAACCACCAGGATTGTTATAGGCGCAAAGTTCAAAAGCCAGCATGTGTGATGGTATGGGGGTGCATTAGTGCCCAAGGCATGGGTAACTTACACATCTGTGAAGGCACCATTAATGCTGAAAGGTACATACAGGTTTTGGAACAACATCTAA
Organism: Nerophis ophidion; assembly: GCF_033978795.1. Classification (NCBI taxonomy): domain Eukaryota; kingdom Metazoa; phylum Chordata; class Actinopteri; order Syngnathiformes; family Syngnathidae; genus Nerophis; species Nerophis ophidion. Next base: position 5,068,943 of record NC_084618.1, on the reverse strand, counting down.
GCGCTATCTTTTTCATGGACGCCGCTGCTTATTTCAGCAAGACAATGCCAAGCCATATTCAAAAAAAAGAGTGCGTGTACTTTCCCTGCCCGTTTACAGTCCAGACCTGTCTCCCATCGAAAATGGTGCATTATGAAGCGTAAAATAGGACAACAGAGACCCCGGACTGTGGGAATACGTTGGAAAAGACCATGTTCGGTTCTACAATGGCATGTTTGAATGAGTTTGGTGTCTCTAGGCCACATCTCACCTCACGAATGGACTTTCTCCTCCATGTTCGCTTCCTCTCCTGCTTTTCAGGCCCTGGAAGTTTGAGCACATGGCCACAGATTTGTTGTCTCTACTGCTGAGGGATGATCACCCGCTGCCGCCGGACGCCGTCCTGTACTTCACTCAGGGCCTGGTTCATGACTCCATTAGCATACGCAAGGTTTATGCTGGTCTACCTGTCTTTTTTATATATTGTTGGGGTAAGATGTTTTAACGCCCATTTTTTACTTACTTCTTAGGTTTCAATTGCTGCAATGGCTGGGATCCTAAAACAGCTCAAGAGACCCAGAAGAAAAGTAGCAGTGAAGCCATCAGATATTGGTGAGTAGAAGAAGCTCATCAGTGCAGTGTTTTTCAACCACTGTACCGCGGCTGTGCGATACAGTCTGGTGTGCCACGGGAGATGATCTAAGTTCACTTATTTGGGTTAAAAACATTGTTTGCAAACCAGTAATTGTAGTCGGTGCTGGGTAGAGTAACCGTGTAATACTCTTCCATATCAGTAGGTGGCAGGGTTTTCCAAAAGAAATCAACTGAAGTTATGGAAAAAAAATGCCACTGCCATATTTATTATTGAAGTCACAAAGTGCATTGTTTTTTTAAACATGCCTCAAAACAGCAGCTTGGAATTTGGGACATGCTCTACCTGAGAGAGCATGAGGAGGTTGAGGTTGGTAGAGGGGTGTACAGTATATTGCAGCGTTCCGGAAGAGTTAGTGCTGCAAGGGGTTTTGGGTATTTGTTTTGTTGTGTTTATGTTGTGTTACGGTGCGGATGTTCTCCCGAAATGTGTTTGTCATTCTGGTTTGGTGTGGGTTCACAGTGTGGCGCATATTTGTAACAGTGTTAAAGTTGTTTATACGGCCACCCTCAGTGTGACCTGTATGGCTCTTGACCAAGTATGCCTCACATTCACTTGTATGTGTGAAAAGCCATAGCTATTATGTGATTGGGCCGGCACGCCAAGACAGTGCCTTTAAAGTCCTACTGAAGCCCAATACTACCGACCACGCAGTCTGATAGTTTATATATCAATGATGAAATCTTAACATTGCAACACATGCCAATACCGAGGGTCCCTGGTTCAATCCCCACCTAGTACCAACCTCGTCACGTCCGTTGTGTCCTGAGCAAGACACTTCACCCTTGCTCCTGATGGGTGCTGGTTGCCGCCTTGCATGGCAGCTCCCTCCATCAGTGTGTGTGAATGTGTGTGTGAATGTGGAAGTAGTGTCAAAGCGCTTTGAGTACCTCGAAGGTAGAAAAGCGCTATACAAGTACAACCCATTTATTTATTTATGAAACTGCTACAGGAAAATACCAAAAAAAGACATCAAAATAGGAGCACAAGACAAGAAGTAAAAGACTACACACAGGAAAAGAGCAAAAAAGTGCAAATAAGTCAGGGTGTGATGTGACCGTACACCTACTTTGAGACAAGAGCTATAGTGTTGCACGCTTGCTTATGCTTTAAAGTCATATCCAACAATTGCGACAACGACTTTATACTGTCAACCGAGTTTCGTTTTTTGAATGATTTCTGCTGGTGGTGTGCTTTTGCATATTTTCAACAACAAAAAAAGGGCCTTGGCTCAAAAAAGGTTGAAAAACACTGCTTCAGTGACACCTCCACAAAGTGATACGATCCGGGTTAAGAGCTGTATCCAAATATCAGTTGATAATAATTAAGGCTGGGCAATATGGCTGAAAACTGTATCGCAATCTTTAATTCCGATTCCTGGGCTAACGATCCAGTTCAGAATAGATTCCTGTTTTAACACGATTTTCAATTCAAACCAAAGTTCGCGCTGTAATATTTTGTGTATTAGTTCTAATAAAACATTTCCAAACTAGGTTACAGGTAGGATGTCACGTTGTCAACATTTCTTATCACGGTTATTGTGCCCAAAAAAATATCACTATTAATATCACGGTATTTTTAAATGTGCTCAAAATGTTCAAAAAGTAGTCACACTGAAATGTCTCTTTCATAAATAAATAAATATAAATGATATATATAAATGAGGTAGATCCCCTCGAGTTGGTCAATTGAAAAGTAGCTCGCCTGCAGAAAAAGTGTGGGCACCCCTGATTTAATCAATCCATCCCATTTTACACTTGACAATAACCTGCTAAAATATGGTGCAAGAATAAGGAGTACGTAAGAAATGTTTATTAAACTGTAACAAAATAGTGCAAAGTGTGAAAATATAAACACAGAGAAACCTGAGAAGAACTATTTTCTGCAGGTTTAGTGTCAGGAATTATGGTTGTTCTCTAAAGGTTGAGCGCAGCTAAGGTGGGATTACCAGTCTTGCATCATTCAGTACGTGTCCATGCAATAAATTAACCCGACTTCTCAAATACCGTATTTTTTGGAGTATAAGTCGCTCTGGAGTGTAAGTCGCACCTGCCGAAAATGCATAATATAGAAGGAAAAAAACATATATAAGTCGCACTGGAGTATAAGTCGCATTTTTGGGGGAAATTTATTTTATAAAACCCAACACCAAGAATAGACATTTGAAAGGCAATTTAAAATAAATAAAGAATAGTGAACAACAGGCTGAATAAGTGTACGTTATATGAGGCATAAATAACCAACTGAGAAGGTGCCTGGTATGTTAACGTAACATATTATGGTAAGAGTCATTCAAATAAATGCTATACGTTTACCAAACAATCTTTCACTCCCGATCGCTAAATCCCATGAAGGAGGGTAGTCAGAGACGCGAAGCTCACTGTATACAGGGCTACGTTCCGACGAGGAGAAAGTCAGTGGCGAGGCTCTTTGTCCTGTCTCTTCCCATTCTGACCAGGTGAGTTGATTGCAGATTGCCTGCAGCTGTGGTGGCGAGTGGGCAATTTTCAAAGTTCCACAACTCCCACATTTCTCATCCAATTCAAACCGTTCCAACTTCAAAATATTCAGCCTTTTCAGGAATTGTGTGCTGGACTTCAACACTTAGTCATTTTAAAGTTCAACTTCAGCATTGGAGCATTCACGCGCAATTCCTTCCGGAATTGCTTTATCTAGTTAGTATATAATGTAATAACGTGTGTTGATTTGGTCTGCAGGGGGCGTGGCCGATCCTGAGGGCTGGTGGGCAGGGGACCGCCAGGCCAATCGCTGGCTGCAGTACAACAGCAACAACCTGCCCCTCAGCGAGGAGCAGTGGGACTCTCAGCTACACGTGGAGAAAACACACGTGGGCTACTACTCCTGGCCAAGGTGAGCTGGGAAATGGCCGCTAATGTGTCAACAAGTTAACTGTGCGTTGATTTGAGGCCCGTGTGTCTTGCGGGCACCTTTTTTTTTTTTTATGTCTTTTTAACTGCGGCGTCTAAACCCCATGGAGAAGTAAGCGGGCAGGTGTCCTGCCTGGCCTAGATAAGCCTGCACCGGATGAGTTACAGTCTGGCCCAGATAGGACACGAGTGGAGGCTCGTACTTCTTGTCTACATATGCAGACAGCCTGCTGACAAATGGCTTTTTTCTTTTTTCT
>NC_084618.1:5052667-5060167 GCF_033978795.1 Nerophis ophidion | reverse complement strand
CACTATGGAGTGGACTCTCTTACTATTATGTTAGATCCACTATGGACTGGACTCTCACTATTATGTTAGATCCACTATGGACTGGACTCTCACTATTATGTTAGATCCACTATGGACTGGACTCTCACACTATTATGTTAGATCAACTATGGACTGGACTCACTATTATATTAGATCCACTATGGACTGGACTTTCACTATTATGTTAGATCCACTATGGACTGGACTCTCACTATTATGTTAGATCCACTATGGACTGGACTCTCACTATTATGTTGGATCTACTATGGACTGGACTCTCACTATTATGTTAGATCCACTATGGACTGGACTCTCACTATTATGTTAGATCCACTATGGACTGGACTCTCACTATTATGTTAGATCCACTATGGACTGGACTCTCACTATTATGTTAGATCCAATATGGACTGGACTCTCACTATTATGTTAGATCCAATATGGACTGGACTCTCACTATTATGTTAGATCCACTATGGACTGGACTCTCACTATTATGTTAGATCCACTATGGACTGGACTCTCACACTATTATGTTAGATCCACTATGGACTGGACTCTCACTATTATGTCAGATCCACTATGGACTGGACTCTCACTATTATAATTATGTTAGACCCACTATGGACTGGACTCTCACTATTATGTTAGATCCACTATGGACTGGACTGTCACACTATTATGTTGGATCCACTATGGACTGGACTCTCACTGTTATGTTGGATCCACAACGGACTGGACTCTCACTATTATGTTAGATCCACTATGGACTGGACTTTCACTATTATGTTAGATCCACTATAGACTGGACTCTCACTATTTGGTTGGATCCACTATGGACTAGACTCTCACTATTATGTTAGATCCACTATGGACTGGACTCTCACTATTATGTTAGATCCACTATGGACTGGACTATCACACTATTATGTTGGATCCACTATGGACTGGACTCTCAAAAATATGTTAGATCCACTATGGACTGGACTCTTAAAAATATGTTAGATCCACTATGGACTGGACACTCACTGTTCTGTTGGATCCACTGTGGACTGGACTCTCCCTATTATGTTGGATCCACTATGGACTGGACTCTCACTATTATGTTAGATCCATAATGGATTGGACTCTTACTATTGTTAGATCCACTATGGACTGGACTCTCACTATTATGTTAGATCCACTATGGACTGGACTCTCACTATTATGTTAGATCCACTATGGACTGGACTCTCACTATTATGTTAGACCCACTATGGACTGGCCTCTCACTATTATGTTAGATCCACTATGGACTGGACACTCACTATCACGTCAGATCCACGATGGACTGGACTCTCACACTATTATGTTAGATCCACTATGGACTGGACTCACTATTATGTTAGATCCATAATGGATTGGACTCTCATTATTATGTTAGATCCACTATGGACTGGATTCTCACTATTATGTTAGATCCACTATGGACTGGACTTTCACTATTATAATTATGTTAGACCCACTATGGACTGGACTCTCACTATTTGGTTAGATCCACTATGGACTGGACTCTCACAATATTATGTTAGATCCACTATGGACTAGCGGGGAGTGCCCACATATGTGGTCCTCTCCAAGGTTTCTCATAGTCATTGTCACCGACATCCCACTGGGGTGAGTTTTTCCTTGCCCTTATGTGGGCTCTGTACCGCGGATGTCGTTGTGGCTTGTGCAGCCCTTTGAGACACTTGTGATTTAAGGCTATATAAATAAACATTGACTGATTGAATACCATATTTTCCCACTATAAGGCACACACATAAAATTCCTTTTTTCCCCCTCAAAACTCAACAGTGCACCTTATAAACCGGTGTGCCTAATGTACGGAATAATTCTGGTTGTGCATACCAACTTCGAAGCTATTTTATTTTGCACATAATGTAAATAAGTGTAACCAGTAGATGGAAGTCAAACATAAGAGATAGGTGTAGACCGCACTATGATGGCGATATGACTCAAGTAAACATCACCAACATTTTATTGGGGTTAAATCAACAAAAATGATTCCCGGGCGTGGCCACTGCTGCTGCTCACCGCTCCCCTTCACCTCCCAGGGGGTGATCAAGGGTGATGGGTCAAATGCAGAGAATAATTTTGCCACACCTCGTGTGTGTTTGACAACCATTGGTACTTTATTTTTAACTGTTTTATATGCCATCCATCCATCGCTTTCTACCGCTTGTCCCTTTCAGGGTCGCGGTGCGTGCTGGAGCCTATCTCAGCTGCATTCGGGGCGGTAGGCAGGGTGCATTTTATATGTTCCATTGAAAATATAAAACATATACAGGGCGCTCAAAAATGTTTTAGTAAGACTTTGGTAAGCGATGAAGCCGCACCACTTAATGTGCCTCAACATACAAGTATAAAAGTTAAAAAGTTAAAGTGCCAATCACCCTTGATCACCTCCTTGGCGGTGAGGGGAGCAGTGGTGAGCAGCGGTGGCCGCGCCCGGGAGTCATTTGGGTAAGATATATTATCTGGCGTTTTGTTTCGCAATAGAAAGCAAAAGCAACTTTTCTTACCTTCTGGTACCTGCTGATCTGTATTTGGGATCTGCATAAATCTTGAAAAATTACGCGATTCCGCTTTTGTAGTCCGTGCTGACGCCGTAGTTGAAAAGCGTCTTCTTATTTTCTATCTTCTTGTTATGAGACAGTCATCCTCCACTGTTGCCATTTTTAATATAAAGTAGTGTAAAGTTCTTATTTATATCCGTCAGTAAACTCACCATGAAAGCACTAAAACATACTGGTGTAGTGAGTTTACATTATTTACCCAAGGACCTTTAGTTAGAGTAAGAGTTCCAGTCGGACGTTTTTTCACGGGACACATTTGAGGAGATGCTGCTCCGGTATTGCCCATCCATCCATCCATCCATCCATCCATCTTCTTCCGCTTATCCCAGGTCGGGTCGCGGGGGCAGCAGCCTAAGCAGGGAATCCCAGACTTCCCTCTCCCCAGCCACTTCGTCTAGCTCTTCCCGGGGGATCCTGAGGCGTTCCCAGGCCAGCCGGGAGACATAGTCTTCCCAACGTGTCCTGGGTCTTCCCCGTGGCCTCCTACTGGTTGGACGTGCCCTAAACACCTCCCTAGGGAGGCGTTCGGGTGGCATCCTGACCAGATGCCCGAACCACCTCATCTGGCTCCTTTTGATGTGAAGGAGCAGCGGGTTTACTTTGAGTTCCTCCCGGATGGCAGAGCTTTTCACCCTATCTCTAAGGGAGAGACCCGCCACACGGCGGAGGAAACTCATTTCGGCCGCTCGTAGCCGTGATCTTATCCTTTCGGTCATGACCCAAAGCTCATGACCATAGGTGAGGATGGGAACGTAGATCGACCGGTAAATTGAGAGCTTTGCCTTCTGGCTCAGCTCCTTCTTCACCACAACAGATCTCTCAATCCACTCTTCCCTCACTCGTGAACAAGACTCCTAGGTACTTGAACTCCTCCACTTGGGGCAGGGTCTCCTCCCCAACCCGGAGATGGCACTTCACCCTTTTCCGGGCGAGAACCATGGACTCGGACTTGGAGGTGCTGATTCTCATTCCGGTCGCTTCACACTCGGCTGCGAACCGATCCAGTGAGAGCTGAAGATCCCGGCCAGATGAAGCCATCAGGACCACATCATCTGCAAAAAGCAGAGACCTAATCCTGCAGCCACCAAATGGGATCCCCTCAACACCTTGACTGTGCCTAGAAATTCTGTCCATAAAAGTTATGAACAGAATGGGTGACAAAGGACAGCCTTGGCGGAGTCCAACCCTCACTGGAAATGTGTCCGACTTACTGCCAGCAATGCGGACCAAGCTCTGACACTGATCATACAGGGAGCGGACCGCCACAATAAGACAGTCCGATACCCCATACTCTCTGAGCACTCCCCACAGGACTTCCCGAGGGACACTGTCCAATGCCTTCTCCAAGTCCAAAAAGCACATGTAGACTGGTTGGGCAAACTCCCATGCACCCTCAAGGACCCTGCAGAGAGTATAGAGCTGGTCCACAGTTCCACGACCAGGACGGAAACCTAACTGTTCCTCCTGAATCCGAGGTTCGACTATCCGGCGTAGCCTCCTCTCCAGTACACCTGAATAAACCTTACCTTGAAGGCTGAGGAGTGTGATCCCACGATAGTTGGAACACACCCTCCGGTCCCCCTTCTTAAAGAAAGGGACCACCACCCCGGTCTGCCAATCCAGAGGTACCGCCCCCGATGTCCACGCGATGCTGCAGAGTCTTGTCAACCAAGACAGCCCAACAGCATCCAGAGCCTTAAGGAACTCCGGGCGGATCTCATCCACCCCCGGGGCCTTTCCACCGAGGAGCTTTTTAACTACCTCAGCCCCAGAAATAGGAGAGTCCACCACAGATTCCCCAGGCACCGCTTCCTCAAAGGAAGACGTGTTGGTGGGATTGAGGAGGTCTTTGAAGTATTCCCTCCACCGATCCACAACATCCGCAGTTGAGGTCAGCAGAACACCATCCGCACCATACACGGTGTTGATAGTGCACTGCTTCCCCTTCCTGAGGCGGCTTTTGGTGGTCCAGAATCGCTTCGAAGCCGTCCGGAAGTTGTTCTCCATGTCTTCTCCGAACTCCTCCCATGTCCGAGTTTTTGCCTCCGCGACCGCTAAAGCTGCACACCGCTTGGCCCGTCGGTACCCGTCCACTGCCTCCGGAGTATTATGAGCCAAAAGAACCCGATAGGACTCCTTCTTCAGCTTGACGGCATCCCTCACTGCTGGTGTCCACCAACGGGTTCTGGGATTACCGCCACAACAAGCACCAACAACCTTGCGGCCACAGGTCCAATCAGCCACCTCGACCATAGAGGTTCGGAACATGGTCCACTTGGACTCAATGTCCCGCACCTCCCTCGTGACATGTTCAAAGCTCCGGTATTGATTTTAGCAAAATCTGTATGTCATTTATACAGTTCCACTCTCGTCCTTGCACGCTACACCGTTACAACAAAGATGACGGGTAGAAGACGCTGCCGAAGGTGAGCCACGTAAATAAGATTGCCCACAAAACGGTGCATCGGGAAGCGACTGTCAGAAAGCGAGTAGAAGATGATCTGTAAAACATCTTCAATGCAACATTTTGACCAAAGAACCACCATTACATGTTATGTAAACCACAAGGAAGTGTTTCAAATGTAGAAAAAAAATTAAATAATATGACTCCTTTGATGCACCCTATAATCAGGGGCGCCTTTATACAGTGGGACAATTTAGTCAGCCAGCGATTGTGCAAGTTCTCCCACTTCAAATGATGCCAGAGGTCTGTAATTTTCATCATAGGTACACTTCAACTGTGAGAGACAGAATGTGAAAAAAAAATCCAGGAATTCACATTGTAGGAATTTTAAAGAATTTATTTGTAGATTATGGTGGAAAATAAGTATTTGGTCAACCATTCAAAGCTCTCACTGATGGAAGGAGGTTTTGGCCCAAAATCTCACGATACATGGCCCCATTCATTCTTTCCTTAACACGGATCAATCGTCCTGTCCCCTTAGCAGAAAAACAGCCCCAAAGCATGATGTTTCCACCCCCATGCTTCACAGTAGGTGTGGTGTTCTTGGGATGCAACTCAGTATTCTTCTTCCTCCAAACACAAGGAGTTGAGTTTATACCAAAATGGATACATGGATGATACAGCAGAGGATTGGGAGAATGTCATGTGGTCAGATGAAACCAAAATATACCTTTTTGGTTAGTGCGTCTGCCTCACAATACGAAGGTCCTGCAGTCCTGGGTTCAAATCCAGGCTCGGGATCTTTCTGTGTGGAGTTTGCATGTTCTCCCCGTGAATGCGTGGGTTCCCTCCGGGTACTCCGGCTTCCTCCCACTTCCAAAGACATGCACCTGGGGATAGGTTGATTGGCAACACTAAATTGGTCCTAGTGTGTGAATGTTGTCTGTCTATCTGTGTTGGCCCTGCGATGAGGTGGCGACTTGTCCAGGGTGTACCCCGCCTTCCGCCCGATTGTAGCTGAGATAGGCGCCAGCCCCCCCCCGCGACCCCACAAGGGAATAAGCGGTAGAAAATGGATGGTATAAACTCAACTCGTCGTGTTTGGAGGAAGAAGAATACCGAATTGCATCCCAAGAACACCACACCTACTGTGAAGCATGGGGGTGGAAACATCATGCTTTGCAGCTGTTTTTCTGCGAAGGGGATGTCATTTTAAATGATAAATAAATAAATGGGTTGTACTTGTATAGCGCTTTTCTACCTTCAAGGTACTCAAAGCGCTTTGACACTACTTCCACATTTACCCATTCACATACACATTCAAACACTGATGGAGGGAGCTGCCATGCAAGGCGCCAACCAGCACCCATCAGGAGCAAGGGTGAAGTGTCTTGCTCAGGACACAACGGACGTGACGAGGTTGGTACTAGGTGGGATTTGAACCAGGGACCCTCTGGTTGCGCACGGCCACTCTCCCCACTGCGCCACGCCGTCATGTGGTCAGATGAAACCAAAATAGAACTTTTTGGTATAAGCTCAACTCGTCGTGTTTGGAGGAAGAAGAATACCGAATTGCATCCCAAGAACACCACACCTACTGTGAAGCATGGGGGTGGAAACATCATGCTTTGGGGCTGTTTTTCTGCTAAGGGGACAGGACGATTGATCCGTGTTAAGGAAAGAATGAATGGAGCCATGTATCGTGAGATTTTCAGCCAAAACCTTTGAATGGTTGACCAAATACTTATTTTCCACCATAATTTACAAATAAATTCTTAAAAATTCCTACAATGTGAATTCCTGGATTTTTTTCCCACATTCTGTCTCCCACAGTTGAAGTGTACCTATGATGAACATTACAGACCTCTGTCATCATTCTAAGTGGGACAACTTGCACAATCTGTGGCTGGCTAAGTACTTTTTTTGCCCCACTTTATATGAAAAAAGATCCAAAATAAACCGTTGGTCGGCAGTGCGCCTTATAATGGTCCGGAAAAATACGGTAAAAAGTCCCATAATCGGGTGTTGTCCAAAACCTAACCTGGACCCTGGAAGGCCACGTGCACACCAACACACATTTCCCCCACTCCCTTGTTAAAAAAAAATCCCTTCACACAAATGGAGGTAAAAACAAACAAAACGTGCAGTTTGTTGCTCATATAAACATAAAACTTGTAAAGTAATATTGTCCCCAAATGGACGGTGTTCCGACAGGAGGGGCGGGACCCCAGGAAGCTCCACTGGCTCCTTGAGCTCCTGATGGAAAGCCCGCTCGTCGGCGAGGGAAGCTCCTTCCGAGATGCCAGGTGAGTTTGTGTCTGGAAGCGGCAGCAACACAAGCACCTCCATATCTCAGCGTCTTCTGTCGCTCCGCTTGTCAGTCTGCTGTACGTGCTTCAAGGCGGGCTGGCCCAGCAGCAATGGCGGGTGTCAGAACTGCTGCACAGGCTGCTGGCT
>NC_084618.1:5032667-5050167 GCF_033978795.1 Nerophis ophidion | reverse complement strand
AGTCTCAACTGCTTGATTGATTGATTGATTGATGTATTATTTGACTCTTTAATTATTCTACTGTCCCTCCCTCCAGTGTGCTGACCTATATCTTCATGATGGACGTGGCCCTCCCCCACACGCAGCCCACCTCCTCCCCCCACGTGGCAGACTTCGTCACTCGGGTCCTAGAGCGGCTCAAGCCCCTCACGTCAGAGGCGGAGATCCGGACCCACGTGCACGAGGAGAACACCCCGGAGACGGAGGACGAGCACACCCAGGCTGTCAAGCTGCTCAAAACGGGTCAGAAACGCCGATGCTTGTGCTTACAAACGTTGTGACGTAGACAATAAGGAGCTTCCTTTGCTTAAAAAAGGTAGTCAGGTGTGAACCTTTCCTGAAAGGAGTCGCAGGCGTACGGGAGAAAGTGGCGAGTTTTCGCTTTAAAGTTCTGCGGTCTGCAGGAGTTAACTAATCGTGCTCACTTTAAAAATAGACCACATTGCTTTGTTGGCCTCCTTTTGGGTCATAATCATCTAGAGCAGGGGTCACCAACACCAGGTAGCCCGTAAGGACCAGATGAGTCGCCCGCTGGCCTGTTCTAAAAATAGCTCAAATAGCAGCACTTACCAGTGAGCTGCCTCTATTTTTTAAATGTTATTAGGTTTTGATTTTACGCGCCTTCAAAGAACCCCTGCGCAAAATTTCCTAAAAAATGTCTTTTTTGCCTCTTTAAACTGTAATTTGACCCCCTTAAAATGCCTCAAAGTGCAAGTTAAAGCTCTACTATGCAAAGCAAAAGCCATTTATCAACAACATCCAGAATTGCCGATCTGTAATTTCACCCCCTTAACATGCTTCAAAACTCACCAAATTTTGCACACATATCAGGACTGGCAAAAACTGCCGTCTAATAAAAAAACCAAACCCCAAAAATCTAAATTGCGCTTAGCGCCCCCTTGGAAAAAACCCAGACAAAACTGCATGTAACTTCAGTTAGAAATGTCGTAGAGACATAAAATAAAAACCTCTTTGTAGGTCTGACTTAGACCAGGGCTTGAGTAGCGGCGGCAGCGGCCGAAGGCGGACCCGACCAACGCTGCTTGCAGCTTTAATTTTTAAATGTTATTTATTTACTAGGAAGCTGGTCTCACTTTGCTCAACATTTTTAATTCTAAGAGAGACAAAACTCAAATAGAATTTGAAAATCCAAGAAAATATTTGAAAGACTTGGTCTTTACTTGTTTAAATAAAATCATTTATTTTTTTACGTTGCTTCTTATAACTTTCAGAAAGACAATTTTAGAGAAAAAATACAACCTTAAAAATGATTTTAGGATTTTAATATATTTTCATATACCTTTTAAATTCCTTCCTCTTCTTTCCTGACAATTTAAATCAATGTTCAAGTAATTTTTTTATTTTTTATTATTGTAAAGAATAATAAACACATTTTAATTTAATTCTTCATTTTACCTTCTGTTTTTTCGCCGAAAAATATTTGTGAAATATTTCTTCAAACTTATTATGATTAAAATTCAAAAGAAATATTCTGGCAAATCTAGAAACTGTAGAATCAAATTTAAATCTTATTTCAAAGTCTTTTGAAATTTCAAAAAAATGTTGTTCTGGAAAATCTAGAAGAAATAATGATTTGTCTTTGTTGGAAATATAACTTGGTCCAATTTGTTATATATTCTAACAAAGTGCAGATTGGATTTTAACCTATTTAAAACATGTCATCAAATTCTAAAATTAACTTTAATCATGAAAAATTACCAATGATGTTCCATAAATTCTTTTTTTATTTTTGTCAAAAAGATTCGAATTAGCTAGTTTTTCTATTCATTTTTTTTCGGTTGAATTTTGAATTTTAAAGAGTCGAAATTGAAGATAAACTATGTTTCAAAAGTTTTCTCTTCTTTTAAACCGTTCAATTAAGTGTTTTTTTCATCATTTTTTCTCTGCAAAAAACCTTCCGTAAAAGGAAAAAAAATGTATGACGGACAGAAATACCCTTTTTTTAATATATATATATATATATATATATATATATATATATATATATATATATATATATATATATATATATATATATATATATATATATATCTTGATTGGATTATCCAGAGAATAGTGCTCGATACCGTGGTAGAGCGCAATATGTAGGTGTGGGAAAAATCACAAGACTACTTCATCTCTACAGATCTGTTTCATGAGGGGTTCCCTCAATCATCAGGAGATTTTAATGGAAGCATTCACATACAATGGTTTATATAGGGCACAGAGTGGGTGGGTACAGGCAGCTGTAGGGGCGTGGTGATTGGCTCATGTGTTACCTAGGAGGTGTTTCCGTCTGTGGCGGCATGTCGAAATGATTTCACTGCGCTTGTTGAGGGATGAAAGGTCTGGATGATATATAATAAACAGTTTGTCTTTTAAGCATAGGTTGCATCTTTTATTACCACTGTTGTAAGGTGTGCTGGATGCAAGAATTTGCCATGTTATTGAATATTCAACATTATTGTCTTTGAGGTTCCAAATGTGTTTGCTGAGTTCTGTAGAATTCCGCAAAGTCTGGTTTCTAAAGGAGGCGTTGTGATTATTGCATCTTGATTTGAACGCTCCTTCGGTTAATCCTACGTACGTGTCGGATGTGTTAATGTCCTTGCGTGTTACCTTTGCTTGGTAAACGACTGATGTCTGTAAGCACCCTCCGTTGAGAGGGCAATCAGGTTTCTTGCGACAGTTACATTCCTTATTGGTTTCGGAGTCGTTTAGTCTGGGGGTGGGCAGTCCTTTTGCAATTGCTTTGTTGTGGTTTGAAATGATTTGTTGCATGTTATTCATACAGCTGTAGCTCAATTTAATGTTGTTCTTGTTGAATATTTTTCTTAGGGTGTTGCCTTTGGGGAAGTGTGAGGGTGAAGTTGTATCCGCTTTCATCAAGCACTTGATGAAAGCGGATACAACTTCTCCCTCACCTATGAACCCACTCCAGGAAACATACCAAAAAAGAGCAGAAAACGAAACAAACATCAATCTGGTACAATCTGCCATTCAGCAAAAATGTCTCAACCAACATCGGCCACAAGTTCCTCACTCTGATCGACAAACACTTAGTTACTATGGTCATCCAATTAGTTACTATGGTCATCTAATTAGTTACTATGGTCATCTAATTAGTTACTATGGTCATCTAATTAGTTACTATGGTCATCTAATTAGTTACTATGATCATCTAATGAGTTACTATGGTCATCTAATTAGTTACTATGGTCATCTAATTAGTTACTATGGTCATCTAATTAGTTACTATGGTCATCTAATTAGTTACTATGGTCATCTAATTAGTTACTATGGTCATCTAATGAGTTACTATGGTCATTTAATGAGTTACTATGGTCATTTAATTAGTTACTATGGTCATCTAATGAGTTACTATGGTCATTTAATTAGTTACTATGGTCATCTAATGAGTTACTATGGTCATCTAATTAGTTACTATGGTCATCTAATTAGTTACTATGGTCATCTGAGTTACTATGGTCATTTAATGAGTTACTATGGTCATTTAATTAGTTACTATGGTCATCTAATTAGTAACTATGGTCATCTAATTGGTTACTATGGTCATCTAATTGGTTACTATGGTCATCTAATTAGTTACTAAGGTCATCTAATTAGTTACTATGGTCATCTAAAAAAGTAAAAAAAAAAAAATTGCCTCATTTGTAGTTGCACTGTGTAGTGCATTCAAGTTGAAATAACACAGCTCCTAACTTTAATAGCCAGGTCCCCTCAATCATGGGCAATAAAAAAATAAAATCCACTTTACCTTGTCGGTTAATCTTCTTTTTATGCAGCGGGGAGGAGAAGGCAGTGTCGACAACTCTGTATGCTTAAAGGGGAACATTATCACAATTTCAAAAGGGTTAAAAACAATAAAAATCAGTTCCCAGTGGCTTGTTTTATTTTTCAAAGTTTTTTTCAAAATGTTACACCTCCCGGAATATCCCTAAAAAAAGCTTTAAATTTTCTTGATTTTCACTATTTGCGATGCGACTGTCCATTTCCCTGTGAGTCATACAGTGCTGCCAATACAAACAACATGGCGGTTACCACAGCAAGATATAGCGACATTAGCTCGGATTCAGACTCGGATTTCAGCGGCTTAAGCGATTCAACAGATTACGCATGTATTGAAACAGATGGTCGGAGTATGGAGGCAGATAGAGAAGAAGAAATTGAAGCTATTGACGCTATTCGGCCATAGCGTGGGTGTACCCAATGAAGTGGCCCATAGCATGGCTGCCTTATTAGCATCGCCGGTAAAATGTGCGGACCAAACGATCGGGACTTTCGCATCTTGTGACACTGGAGCAACTTAAATCCGTCGATTGGTAAGTGTTTGTTTCGCATTAAATGTGGGTATCTAATTTCAAATGTACATACAGCTAGCGTGAATAGCATCGATTACCATAGCATGTTAGCCTCGATTAGCTGGCAGTCACGCCGCGACCAAATATGTCTGATTAGCACATAAGTCAACAACATCAACAAAACTCACCTTTGTGATTTCGTTGACTTTATCGTTGCAAATGCATCTGCAGGTTATCCATACATCTCTGTGCCATGTCTGTCTTAGCATCGCCGGTAAAATGTGGAGACATTTTGGTACATTCAATGGGGGTCTGGCAGCAGATTTCGTGCCAGTGGTGCAACTTGAATCCCTCCCTGTTAGTGTTGTTACACCCTCCGACAACACACCCACGAGGCATGATGTCTCCAAGGTTCCAAAAAAATAGTCGAAAAAACGGAAAATAACAGAGCTGAGACCTGGTGTTTGTAGTGTGAAAATGAATATGGCGGGTGTGTTACCTCGGTGACGTCACGTTTTGACGTCATCGCTAAAAAAAAGAGCGATAAACAGAAAGGCGTTTAATTTGCCAAAATACATGGTCGTTTTTCTGCAACATCAAGGTATATATTGACGCTTGCATAGGTTTGGTGATAATGTTCCCCTTTAAATGTTTCAAATCGATTGTTCATTGCTTTCTTTGGACTCGTATCGAGCGGGCCAAACTAGGAAAATGCTGTAAAAAGGCTGAAAACACTTCAAAAGCACAAAGTAGAGAGCGATTAGCCTGTCCAAAATGAATAAGCTGCAGGCACAAAATGGCCGAATGAATCATTCCTTTATCGAAGCATATTTTTATTCAACCCTTAAACCAAGGTTCCCTCTGAACAAAAACCTGTTACATATAAATCAGAAACTGTTGACATAGTGCTGCATTTTACTTCTTTATCTCTTTTTTTTCAACCAAAAATGATTTGGTCTGATTAGGCCAGGGGTGTCAAACTCAAATACAGAGTGGGCCAAAATTGAAAACTGAACAAAGCTGAACAAATTAAATAAATAAATGATAAATGGGTTGTACTTGTATAGCGCTTTTCTACCTTCAAGGTACTCAAAGCGCTTTGACACTACTTCCACATTCACCCATTCACACACACATTCACACACTGATGGAGGGAGCTGCCATGCAAGGCGCCAACCAGCACCCATCAGGAGCAAGGGTGAAGTGTCTTGCTCAGGACACAACGGACGTGGCGAGGTTGGTACTAGGTGGGATTTGAACCAGGGACCCTCGGGTTGCGCACGGCCACTCTCCCACTGCGCCACGCCGCCCCTATTAACCTTTTAATAGGGACCCAAACAAGTTTTGCATTGAATATTGAACAAGCCAGGCTTAAATAGGGCAGCACGGTGGAAAAGGGGTTAGTGCATCTGCCTCACAATACGAAGGTCCTGAGTAATAATAATAATAATAATAATAATAATAGATTTTATTTGTAAAAAGCACTTTACGTTGCGCAAACAACCTCAAAGTGCCACAGTGTAAAATAAATAGTAATAATAAAAATAAATAAAATATAAAACTAGTAATCCTGGGTTCAATCCCGGGCTCGGGATCTTTGTGTGGAGTTTGCATGTTCTCCCCATGAGTGCGTGGGTTCCCTCCGGGTACTCGGGCTTCCTCCCATAGAACAGGCAGAGCTTATATAACATAATAGTACAAAATCAACTTTCGAAAAAACATCAGTGGTATATTAAATCAAATGTAATCAAAAACATTAAAAAACTATTTTCTATTTGCGGCCTTCTAAAGTAAATATCAACATTAACTTTTTCCACAGGCTAATAAATTCGAAAATAAAATAAAAATGAGGTGGGCGGGGTTTGGTTGTATATTGTAGCGTTCCGGTAGAGTTAGTGCTGCAAGGGGGTTCTGGGTATTTGTTCATGTTGTGTTACGGTGCGGGTGTGCTCCCGAAATGTGTTTTGTCATTCTTGTTTGGTGTGGGTTCACGTTGTGGCGCATATTTATAACAATATTAAAGTTGTTTATACGCCCACCCTCAGTGTGACCTGTATGGCTGCTGACCAAGTATGCATGGCATTCGCATATGAGTGTGTGAAAGCCGCATATATTACGTGACTTGGCCAGCTCGCTGTTTATATGGAGGAAAAGAGGACGTGACGACATGTTGTAGAGGACGATATTGTTGTTCGGGTGGAAATCGGGAGAATGGTTGCCCATGGAGATTTTCGGGAAGGGCACTAAATTTCGGGAGTCTACTGGGGAAAATCGGGAGGGTTGGCAAGTATGAGTATTAGCGGTGAATGCTGCGTTATGCTAATGTTAATTTGATATTGCCTCAAGGGCCAAATGAAGTTAAACGGCGGGCCGAGTTTGACACCCATGGATTAGGGCAGGGGTAGGGAACCTATGGCTCTTGAGCCAGATGTGGCTCTTTTGATGACTGCATCTGGCTCTCGGGTAAATCTGAGCTGATATCGCTTGACACGATAAGTAATGAATAATTCCACTTGTTAAAAATAACGTTCAAAATATAAAACATTCTCATGCTTTTTTATGTTCACAAAGTTGCGTTAATGGTAAGTAGTAATTTATTTATTATTGGTTAGTGCGGGGCTTGCCCTCCTGGGGGTTCTTCAGACCACCAAGCACCGACATGAGAGCCCTTTTCAGGGTTACATTATTGTTTTATTTTTCAATAAGTCTCTCAGTTGCTTTCCAGCAATTGTAATTTTCTCTCTCGCTCGCGCTCTGGCTCCAGCCTCCACCCCGTCTCTCCTCCTGGCTGCTGCTTATAACAGAGCGACAGGTGATTAGATAACAAGGCCCAGCTGGGCCATCTACGCACCTGTCGCTGATTTCAAGGCCGGTCCTGGGACACCCAAGTTTGCTGCAGGCCCCCAGGCCACGCCCCCCACCACAGTTAACTTCAGAATAACAATGTTATTACAAAGAATAAGATACCTATTATACTCTAGAAATGTTGGTCTTACTTAAAAATGCACGCGTTTAGTTGTGTTCAGTGTTAAAAAAAATATTATATGGCTCTTAGGGAAATACATTTTTAAATATTTGGCTTTCATGGCTCTCTCAGCCCAAAAGGTTCCCGACACCTGGATTAGGGGGTACTTGAATTTAAAAATATGTTCACTGAAAAAAGGTGAACCCGCAGAAAAAAAAAGTGTGTTAAAGTCCCTTCATTATCTCAATTGTTGATAGCAAATGTGAATTGTGAAGTGAATTACATTTATATAGCGCTTTTCTCTAGTGACTCAAAGCGCTTTACATAGTGACACCCAATATCTACGTTACATTTAAACCAGTGTGGGTGGCACTGGGAGCAGGTGGGTAAAGTGTCTTGCCCAAGGACACAACGGCAGTGACTAGGATGGCGGAAGCGGGAATCGAACCTGCAACCCTCAAGTTGCTGGCACGGCCACTCTACCCACCGAGCTATACCGCCCTAGGTGTGGTGAAATTATTCTCTGCATTTGACCCATCACCCTTGATCACCCCCTGGGAGGTGAAGGGGAGCGGTGAGCAGCAGTGGTGGCCACGCCCGGGAATCATTTTTGTTGATTTAACCCCAATAAAATGTTGGTGCTGTTTACTTGAGTCATATCGCCATCATAGTGCGGTCTACACGTATCTCTTATGTTTGACTGCCATCTACTGGTTACACTTATCATTTACATTATGTGCAAAATAAAATAGCTTCGAAGTTGGTATGCACAACCAGAATTATTCCGTACATTAGGCACACCGGTTTATAAGGTGCACTGTTGAGTTTTGAGGGGGGGAAAAGGAATTTTATGTGTGTGCCTTATAGTGGGAAAATACAGTATTCAATCAGTCAATGTTTATTTATATAGCCTTAAATCACAAGTGTCTCAAAGGGCTGCACAAGCCACAACGACATCCGAGGTACAGAGCCCACATAAGGGCAAGGAAAAACTCACCCCAGTGGGACGTCGGTGACAATGACTATGAGAAACCTTGGAGAGGACTGCATATGTGGGCACTCCCCGCTAGTCCATAGTGGATCTAACATAATAGTGAGAGTCCAGTCCATAGTGGGTCTAACATAATAGTGAGAGTCCAGTCCATAGTGGATCTAACATAATAGTGAGAGTCCAGTCCATAGTGGATCTAACATAATAGTGAGAGTCCAGTCCATAGTGGGTCTAACATAATTATAATAGTGAGAGTCCAGTCCATAGTGGATCTAACATTATAGTGAGAGTCCGGTCCATAGTGGATCTAACATAATAGTGAGAGTCCAGTCTATAGTGGATTTAACATAATAGTGAGAGTCCAGTCCATAGTGGATCTAACATAATAGTGAGAGTCCAGTCCATAGTGGATCTAACATAATAGTGAGTCCAGTCCACAGTGGGTCTAACATAATAGTGAGAGTCCAGTCCATAGTGGGTCTAACATAATTATAATAGTGAGAGTCCAGTCCATAGTGGATCTAACATAATAGTGAGAGTCCAGTCCATAGTGGGTCTAACATAATAGTGAGAGTCCAGTCCATAGTGGATCTATCATAATGGTGGGAGTCCAGTCCATAGTGGATCCAACATAATAGTGAGAGTCCAGTCCATAGTGGGTCTAACATAATTATAATAGTGAGAGTCCAGTCCATAGTGGATCTAACATAATAGTGAGAGTCCAGTCCATAGTGGGTCTAACATAATTATAATAGTGAGAGTCCAGTCCATAGTGGATCTAACATTATAGTGAGAGTCCGGTCCATAGTGGATCTAACATAATAGTGAGAGTCCAGTCTATAGTGGATTTAACATAATAGTGAGAGTCCAGTCCATAGTGGATCTAACATAATAGTGAGAGTCCAGTCCATAGTGGATCTAACATAATAGTGAGAGTCCAGTCCATAGTGGGTCTAACATAATAGTGAGAGTCCAGTCCATAGTGGGTCTAACATAATTATAATAGTGAGAGTCCAGTCCATAGTGGATCTAACATAATAGTGAGAGTCCAGTCCATAGTGGGTCTAACATAATAGTGAGAGTCCAGTCCATAGTGGGTCTAACATAATTATAATAGTGAGAGTCCAGTCCATAGTGGATCTAACATAATAGTGAGAGTCCAGTCCATAGTGGGTCTAACATAATTATAATAGTGAGAGTCCAGTCCATAGTGGGTCTAACATAATTATAATAGTGAGAGTCCAGTCCATAGTGGGTCTAACATAATAATAATAGTGAGAGTCCAGTCCATAGTGGATCTAACATAATAGTGAGAGTTCAGTCCATAGTGGGTCTAACATAATAGTGAGAGTCCATTCCATAGTGGATTTAACATAATAGTGAGAGTCCAGTCCATAGTGGATCTACCATAATAATGAGAGTCCAGTCCATAGTGGATCTAACATAATAGTGAGAGTCCAGTCCATAGTGGATCTAACATAATAGTGAGAGTCCAGTCCATGGTGGATCTACCATAATAATGAGAGTCCAGTCCATAGTGGATCTAACATAATAGTGAGAGTCCAGTCCATAGTGGGTCTAACATAATTATAATAGTGAGAGTCCAGTCCATAGTGGATCTAACATAATAGTGAGAGTCCAGTCCATAGTGGATTTAACATAATAGTGAGAGTCCAGTCCATAATGGATTTACCATAATAGTGAGAGTCCAGTCCATAGTAGATCTAACATAATAGTGAGAGTCCAGTCCATAGTGGGTCTAACATAATTATAATAGTGAGAGTCCAGTCCATAGTGGGTCTAACATAATTATAATAGTGAGACTCCAGTCCATAGTGGATCTAACATAATAGTGAGAGTCCAGTCCATAGTGGATCTAACATAATAGTGAGAGTCCAGTCCATAGTGGATCTAACATAATAGTGAGAGTCCAGTCCATAGTGGGTCTAACATAATAGTGAGAGTCCAGTCCATAGTGGATCTAACCAAATAGTGAGAGTCCAGTCCATAGTGGATCTAACCAAATAGTGAGAGTCCAGTCCATAGTGGATCTAACATAATAGTGAGAGTCCAGTCCATAGTTGATCTAACATAATAGAGTCCAGTCCATAGTGGATCTAACATAATAGTGAGAGTCCAGTCCATAGTGGGTCTAACATAATAGTGAGAGTCCAGTCCATAGTGGATCTAACATATAAGTGAGAGTGCAGTCCATAGTGGATCTAACATAATAGTGAGAGTCCAGTCCATAGTCGATCTAACATAATAGTGAGAGTCCAGTCCATAGTCGATCTAACATAATTGTGAGAGTCCAGTCCATAGTGGGTCTAACATAATAGTGAGAGTCCAGTCCATAGTGGATCTAACATATAAGTGAGAGTCCAGTCCATAGTGGATCTCACATAATAGTGAGAGTCCAGTCCATAGTGGATCTAACATATAAGTGAGAGTCCAGTCCATAGTCGATCTAACATAATAGTGAGAGTCCAGTCCATAGTGGATCTAACATAATAATGAGAGTCCAGTCCATAGTGGATCTAACATAATAGTGAGAGTCCAGTCCATAGTGGGTCTAACATAATTATAATAGTGAGAGTCCAGTCCATAGTGGATCTAACATGATAGTGAGAGTCCAGTCCATAGTGGATGTAACATAATAGTGAGAGTCCAGTCCATAGTGGATCTAACATAATAGTGAGAGTCCAGTCCATAGTGGATCCAACATAATAGTGAGAGTCCAGTCCATAGTGGATCTAACATAATAGTGAGAGTCCAGTCCATAGTGGATCTACCATAATAGTGAGAGTCCAGTCCATAGTGGGTCTAACATAATCATAATAGTGAGAGTCCAGTCCATAGTGGATCTAACATAATAATGAGAGTCCAGTCCATAGTGGATCTAACATAATAGTGAGAGTCCAGTCCATAGTGGGTCTAACATAATTATAATAGTGAGAGTCCAGTCCATAGTGGATCTAACATAATTATAATAGTGAGAGTCCAGTCCATAGTGGATCTAACATGATAGTGAGAGTCCAGTCCATAGTGGATGTAACATAATAGTGAGAGTCCAGTCCATAGTGGATCTAACATAATAGTGAGAGTCCAGTCCATACTGGATCCAACATAATAGTGAGAGTCCAGTCCAAAGTGGATCTAACATAATAGTGAGAGTCCAGTCCATAGTGGATCTACCATAATAGTGAGAGTCCAGTCCATAGTGGGTCTAACATAATCATAATAGTGAGAGTCCAGTCCATAGTGGATCTAACATAATAATGAGAGTCCAGTCCATAGTGGATCTAACATAATAGTGAGAGTCCAGTCCATAGTGGGTCCAACATAATTATAATAGTGAGAGTCCAGTCCATAGTGGATCTAACATGATAGTGAGAGTCCAGTCCATAGTGGATGTAACATAATAGTGAGAGTCCAGTCCATAGTGGATCCAACATAATAGTGAGAGTCCAGTCCATAGTGGATCTAACATAATAGTGAGAGTCCAGTCCATAGTGGATCTACCATAATAATGAGCGTCCAGTCCATAGTGGATCTAACATAATAGTGAGAGTCCAGTCCATAGTGGGTCTAACATAATAGTGAGAGTCCAGTCCATAGTGGATCTAACATAATAGTGAGAGTCCAGTCCATAGTGGATCTAATATAATAGTGAGAGTCCAGTCCATAGTGGATCTAACATAATAGTGAGAGTCCACTCCATAGTGGGTCTAACATAATTATAATAGTGAGAGTCCAGTCAATAGTGGATCTAACATTATAGTGAGAGTCTAGTCCATAGTCTACACGTATCTCTTATGTTTGACTGCCATCTACTGGTTCCACTTATTCCATTATGTGCCAAATAAAACACCACTCTACCAACCGAGTTATACCGCCTTGCAGCACTAACTCACCATTGGACTATGATAAATAGTCCAATGGCGATAAATACTGTGCTGCTGCCGCCAAAGACCCACACGGTAATGTCATCGTTGTCGTGATTATTTATTGCTTTTCATTGCGTTGCCTTATTTATGTGCACGTTTTTATTTATTTATTTATTATTATTTTTTTCAGTCTTAAAATGGTTGATGGCCAGCGCCGGGCGAACTTTCACCACGCCGGTTCAGCAGCAGCTTCAACTGCTGCCTCTGCTCTTCAAAGTAACCACACACACACACACACACACACACACACACACACACACACACACACACACACACGGTGGGTCCCGATGCAGCATTATTAGCCTCTCCATCTTACTTGGCCCTTAAACTCCATTTCTCTTTTCATTTAGTCAAAACGCTGCAAAGCTGCTGTCGTCCTACCTTTTCTTTCTTCACCTCTCTCTCTCTCTCTCTCTCTCTCTCTCTCCCTGCAGATTGCCCCGGTGGAGATTGATGAGAGTTATGATGAGATGAAGCAGGACGCTCGCACGTGCCTCTCTCTGATGTCCCAGGGCCTGCTCTATCCTCAGCACATCGCTCTTGTCCTGGCAGCTCTGGAAGAGGTCACACTCGCACATACACTCCCTATTATTATTTTTGCCTTTACACGGTCAATATTTGGAATAAAACAATCCGGACGTGATTGAAAGGCAGCCTGTCAGCTGTAATTGAAGAGGCATTCATAATTTCCACAGAGGAGTACAGTAACTTCATTTTCAAGGTGCTCGTAAGTACAGTATTTTTCGGACCGTAGCTCGGTTGGTAGAGTGGCCGTGCCAGCAACTTGGGGGTTGCAGGTTCGATTCCCACTTCCGCCACCCTAGTCACTGCCGTTGTGTCCTTGGGCAAGACACTTTACCCACCTGCTCCCAGTGCCACCCACACTGGTTTAAATGTAACTTAGATATTGAGTTTCACTATGTAAAGCACTTTGAGTCACCAGAGAAAAGCGCTATATAAATATAGATCACTTCACTTCACTCCGATGAGCGGGTCTTTTCAGGTCATTTTTCATACAAAAAGTGCACCGGATTATAAGGCGCATTAAAGGGGGCATATTATGATTTTTTTTCCAGATGTAAAACACTATCTTGTGGTCTACATCAGTGGTAACGGGCCGCAGAAGAATTTTTTATTAAAAAAAATAAATAAAAACTTTTTTTTTTTAATTAAATCAACATAAAAAACACAATATACTCCTACAAATAGTGCACCCACCACATAAAACTCCCTTTTTCATGACAAAAACGTCCCTTTTTCATGACAAAGAAGAAAAAGAAAAAAAAAAAGGCCGCTCTACCCACTACGCAACACAACAGATACCCAGAATCCTTTGTATCCGTGACAAATCCTGAATATATTTTAGCACTTTGGCACGTGTTGCAGCCATGAAATTCTATGTTAATTATCATTTGGGGGGAAAAAAATTAAGTTTGAGTTTGAACATCAAATATCTTGTCTTTGTAGCATATTCAACTGAATATGGGTTGAAAATGATTTGCAAATCATTGATTGGCAACACCCGTGATCTTATCCTTTCGGTCATGACCCAAAGCTCATGACCATAGGTGAGGATGGGAACGTAGATCGACCGGTAAATTGAGAGCTTTGCCTTCCGGCTCAGCTCCTTCTTCACCACAACGGATCGGTACAACGTCCGCATTACTGAAGACGCCGCACCGATCCGCCTGTCGATCTCACGATCCACTCTTCCCACGCTCGTGAACAAGACTCCTAGGCACTTGAACTCCTCCACTTGGGGCAGGGTCTCCTCCCCCAACCCGGAGATGGCACTCCACCCTTTTCCGGGCGAGAACCATGGACTCGGACTTGGAGGTGCTGTTTCTCATTCCGGCCGCTTCACACTCGGCTGCGAACCGATCCAGCGAGAGCTGAAGATCCCGGTCAGATGAAGCCATCAGGACCACATCATCTGCAAAGCTCATCACCTATGGTCATGAGCTTTGGGTCATGACCGAAAGGATAAGATCACGGGTACAAGCGGCCCAAATGAGTTTCCAGGTCTCTCCCTTAGAGATAGGGTGAGAAGCTCTGCCATCCAGGAGGAACTCAAAGTAAAGCCGCTGCTCCTCCACATGGAGAGGAGCCAGATGAGGTGGTTCCGGCATCTGGTCAGGATGCCACCCGAACGCCTCCCTAGGGAGGTGTTTAGGGCACGTCCAACCGGTAGGAGGCCACGGGGAAGACCCAGGACACGTTGGGAAGACTATGTCTCCCGGCTGGCCTGGGAACGCCTCGGGATCCCCCGGGAAGAGCTAGACGAAGTGGCTGGGGAGAGGGAAGTCTGGGCTTCCCTGCTTAGGCTGTTGCCCCCGCGACCCGACCTCGGTTAAGCGGAAGATGATGGATGGATGGATGATTGGCAACACTAAATTGGCCCTAGTGTGTGAATGTTGTCTGTCTATCTGTGTTGGCCCTGCGATGAGGTGGCGACTTGTCCAGGGTGTACCCCGCCTTCCGCCCGATTGTAGCTGAGATAGGCGCCAGCGCCCTCCGCGACCCCAAAAGGGAATAAGCGGTAGAAAATGGATGGATGATTGGCAACACTAAATTGGCCCTAGTGTGTGAATGTGAGTGTGAATGTTGTCTGTCTATCTGTGTTGGCCCTGCGATGAGGTGGCGACTTGTCCAGGGTGTACCCCGCCTTCCGCCCGATTGTAGCTGAGATAGGCGCCAGCGCCCCCCGCGACCCCAAAAGGGAATAAGCGGAAGGAAATGGATGGATGTATTCCGTTTATATTTACATCCAACACAATTTCCCAACTCATATGGAAACGGGTGTGTTCAATGTCACACACACACTGACATCATGTATGGAGTCAAACGCATTTAAAATCTGTGTAGGCATTCCGTTAGATAAGCGTCTGAATTATGCATCACACAGCAGCTTGAAGACAGCCTCGTGCGTCATGCCGGAACATTCTAACATGCTCCTTATGACATTTAGAGGTGACCATGCAGTATGATCAGATACAGGTGCTCCATGCAAGTAGTAATCAAGACTTGTCCCTGTGTGTGGTTCTAGATGGCAGGCAGCAAGTCATGGCATGCACGCTACTCGGTGCTGACCTACCTGCAGGTTATGGTCTTCTACAACTTATTTACGCTGCTCAGCGTGCCTGTGGAGGTGCAGCGCATACGTAAGATGGTGATGCGCCTGCTGCTGGACGAGCAACTCGAGGTAATGCTTTTTTTTTTGTGTGTGTGCTTGAAGATCTGGTTACACGGCCTGTAAGATCATTTGTGGCATGATAGGCGTCCTACTCAGTGGTCTAGTGCAGGGGTGCCCACACTTTTTCTGCAGGCGAGCTACTTTTCAATTGACCAACTCGAGGGGATCTACCTCATTTATATATATCATTTATATTTATTTATTTATGAAAGAGACATTTTTGTAAACAAGTTAAATGTGTTTAATGATAATACAAGCATGTGTAACACATATAGATGTCTTTCTTTCACAAAGACAAGAATATAAGTTGGTGTATTACCTGATTCTGATGACTTGCATTGATTGGAATCAGACAGTAATGATGATAACGCCCACATTTTCAAATGGAGGAGAAAAAAAGTGGTCCTTTCTGTACAATACCACATGAAAGTGGTTGGTTTTTTGACATCTAATTCATCCAGCTTCCATACACTTTACAAGAAAAACATTGGCGGCAAATTCCGTAGCTTGCTTGATTGACATTCACGGCACCCGAGGGTCTTGTGAGATGACGCTGGCTGCTGCCAGTTCATTATTATGAAAAAATGACAGAGAGGAAGGCGAGAAACACTTTTTATTTCAACAGACTTTCGCGCCGTCCCTTCCGTCAAAACTCTAAAGGCCGACTGCACATTTCCTATCTTCACAATAAAAGCCCTGCTTCATGCTGCCTGCGCTAACAAAATAAGAGTCTCGGAAAGCTGGCGTGCACAAGTGATGTGCACGCCAGCTTTCTGAGGGATCGCTTGTGCACGCCAGTTTTCCGAGACCCTGCGTGAGCAAATAGTCAAACAGTTTAAGAACAATGTTTCTCAAAGTGCAATTGTAAGAAATTTAGGGATTTCCACATCTACGCTCCATAATATCATCAAAAGTTTCAGAGAATCTGGAGAAATCACTCCACGTAAGCGGCATGGCCAGAAACCAACATTGAATGACCGTAACTTTCGATCCCTCAGACGGCACTGTATCTAAAACCGACATAAATCCCTAAAGGATATCACCACGTGAGCTCAGGAACACTTCAGAAAACCACTGTCACTAAATAAAGTTGGTCGCTACATCTGTAAGTGCAAGTTAAAGCTCTACTATGCAAAGCGAAAGCCATTTATCAACAACATCCAGAAATGCCGCCAGCTTCTCTGGGCCCGAGATCATCTAAGATGGATTGATGCAAAGTGGAAAAGTGTTCTGTGGTCTGACGAGTCCACATTTCAAATTTTTTGGGGAAATATTCGTCATCGTGTCATCCGGACCAAAGGGGAAGCGAACCATCCAGACTGTTATCGACGCAAAGTTGAAAAGCCAGCATGTGTGATGGTATGGGGGTGCATTAGTGCCCAAGGCATGGGTAACTTACACATCTGTGAAAGCACCATTAATGCTGAAAGGTACATACCGCTTTTGGAACAACATCTAAGCGCTATCTTTTTCATGGACGCCCCTGCTTATTTCAGCAAGGCAATGCCAAGCCACATTCAGCACGTGTTACAACAGCGTGGCTTCGTGAAAAAAAGAGTGCGGGTACTTTCCTTGCCCGCCTGCAGTCCAGACCTGTCTCCCATCGAAAATGTGTGGCGCATTATGAAGCGTAAAATATGACAGCGGAGACCCCGGACTGTTGAACGTCTGAAGCTCTACATAAAACAAGAATGGGAAAGAATTCCACTTTCAAAGCTTCAACAATCAGTTTCCTCAGTTCCCAAACGTTTATTGAGTGTTGTTGAAAGAAAAGGTGATGTAACACAGTGGTGAACATGCCCTTTCCCAACTACTTTGGCACATTTTGCAGCCATGAAATTCTAAATTAATTATTTGCAAAAAAAGAATGAAGTTTATGAGTTTGAACATCAAATATGTTGTCTTTGTAGTGCATTCAACTGAATATGGGTTGAAAATGATTTGCAAATCATTGTATTCTGTTTATATTTATCTCAAACACAATTTCCCAACTCATATGGAAACGGGGTTTGTATTATGTGCCACCAAAGGCCCCTTTTGCTG
>NC_084618.1:4940167-5027667 GCF_033978795.1 Nerophis ophidion | reverse complement strand
TTTGAAGGGGTTTTTGCCAACTTCCTGTAGAATTTTGCTGAAAGAAGTTGGTGTATGAAAATTGGGTCTAAGTCAGACCTACATAGGAGTTTTTGTTTCATGTCGCTATGACATTCCTAACAGAAGTTACATGAAGTTTTGTCTGTATTTTTTTCCTAGGGGGCGCTAGAGCGCAATTTTCATTTTGGGGGATTGGTTGCTTAATATGTTGGGAAGGTTTGCTATACCGACGTGTGTGTCAAATTTGGTGAGTTTTGAAGCATGTTAAGGGGGTCAAATTACAGCGCGTAGGTGCGGAATAATAATAAAACACAGCAGTTTCAATAGGGTCCTTGGACCATGGCAAAGGACTCCTGTGGACCCTAAAAACAAGACTGTGTGCAAAAAGCGAGCTAATATGAGCGCCGCCCTGTGATTGAATGTTGGCCATTCATAAGTCATGACTACATCTTCTCTGATTGGGATCTCGTGTCCTCGCTCACTTTCACCGCAGCCCCTCACTCGCGCTCGGAATAATTAGAGTGGGGCTTGTACGCGGCCTTTTTGCATCAATAAATAAGCAGTGTGCTTGTTAGCTTTTAATCAGCGTGCACACAAGCAGGAAAGCGTTGCTAGAAAAAAAAAACGGAGCCGTCAAAGTCATATTAAGTCTTTTTATGCAGGCGAATCCCATTTCCATGTGAGTTGTGTTAGATGTAAATATAAACGGAAATCAATGATTTGCAAATCCTTTTTAACCCATATTCAGTTGAATATGCTACAAAGACAACATATTTGATGTTAATCAATCAATCAATGTTTACTTATATAGCCCTAAATCACTAGTGTCTCAAAGGGGTGCACAAACCACTACAACATCCTCGGTAGGCCCACATAAGGGCAAGGAAAACTCACACCCAGTGGGACGTCGGTGACAATGATGACTATGAGAAACCTTGGAGAGGAGGAAAGCAATGGATGTCGAGCGGGTCTAACATGATACTGTGAAAGTTCAATCCATAATGGATCCAACACAGTCGCGAGAGTCCAGTCCAAAGCGGATCCAACACAGCAGCGAGAGTCCCGTTCACAGGAAACCATCCCAAGCGGAGGCGGATCAGCAGCGCAGAGATGTCCCCAGCCGATACACAGGCGAGCAGTACATGGCCACCGGATCGGACCGGACCCCCTCCACAAGGGAGAGTGGGACATAGGAGAAAAAGAAAAGAAACGGCAGATCAACTGGTCTAAAAAGGGAGTCTATTTAAAGGCTAGAGTATACAAATGAGTTTTAAGGTGAGACTTAAATGCTTCTACTGAGGTGGCATCTCGAACTGTTACCGGGAGGGCATTCCAGAGTACTGGAGCCCGAAATGAAAACACTCTATAGCCCGCAGACTTTTTTTGGGCTTTGGGAATCACTAATAAGCCGGAGTCCTTTGAAGGCAGATTTCATGCCAGGACATATGGTACAATACAATCGGCAAGATAGGATGGAGCTAGACCGTGTAGTATTTTATACGTAAGGGCGGCATAGCTCGGTTGGTAGAGCGGCCGTGCCAGCAACTTGAGGGTTGCAGGTTCGATTCCCGCTTCCGCCATCCTAGTCACTGCCGTTGTGTCCTTGGGCAAGACACTTTACCCACCTGCTCCCAGTGCCACCCACACTGGTTTAAATGTAACTTAGATATTGGGTTTCACTATGTAAAGCGCTTTGAGTCACTAGAGAAAAGCGCTATATAAATATAATTCACTTCACTTCACTAGTAAAACCTTAAAGTCACATCTTAAGTGCACTGGAAGACATTATTTTGGTTATTTTTTCTTTGCAAATGATAATTAAAGGCCTACTGAAATGAGATTTTCTTATTTAAACGGGGATAGCAGGTCCATTCTATGTGTCAGACTTGATCATTTCGCGGTATTGCCATATTTTCGCTGAAAGGATTTAGTAGAGAACATCCACGATAAAGTTCGCAACTTTTGGTCGCTAATAAAAAAGCCTTGCCTGTACCGGAAGTAGCAGACGATGACATCACAAGGGTGAGGGCTCCTCACGTCCTCACATTGTTTTTAATGGGAGCCTCCAACATAAAGTGCTATTCGGACCGAGAAAACGACAATTTCCCCATTAATTTGAGCGAGGATGAAAGATTCGTGGATAATGATATTGATAGCAAAGGACCAGAATTTTTTTATTTTTTTTAATAAAATAAAAAGCGACGGCTCCGGGCGGCAGCAGTGTGAGATGTAATTAGACACATTTACTAAGATAATTCTGGAAGATCCATTAGCTGCTTATTGTTTTAATAGTGTTTTAGTGAGATTGTAAAGACATACCTCGAGGTCGGATGGCTGCGGTGAACACGCAGTGTCTCGGAGAGAAGCCGAGGAGCCAAGCTAACAGCTGCCTTTCAAACAGTTACTGCAGGAAGACGAATAATCCAATGATGTCCCCGGTATGATATATCGATTTAATCAAAAAACCTAACCCCAAAACTAAAAATTGCGCTCTAGCACCCCCTAGGAAGAAAACACAGACAAAACTGCTCCTAGGAAGAAAACACTAGACAAAACTGCCTGTAACTTCCAGTAGGAATGTCGTAGAGACATGAAACAAAAACCTCTATGTAGGTCTCACTTAGATCTACATTTCATATATTGACAACCCCCAGCAAAAATCCACAGGAAGTTTGCAATACTCCCTTCAAAACAGAACCGGTCACCTTTTTTCAAACATTATCTCCTCTGAGCGCGTTTGTCTTGTCACTTCAAACTACCACAGGAGAGAGATTGAACCCTTCTGATTAAAAGTTGATGAAAGAGTTTTAATTCTTGCTACAGTTTTGATTTTATCAGCCTTCAAAGAACCGTTGCGCTGAAAACAATTTCAAAGATGGCCGCCGTGCGCAGACAGTGAGGGAGACGTTTTTTTCCCCGTTTTTTTCCGTAACGTCCGCTGCTGGTGCGCACGCACCAACATTCGTGAGGGAGGGGCTGTGATCGTCTATACCAAAATGGCTGCCAAGTGCCGTAGCTAAGCCGGTATGTTTTAAAGTTGTCGTTTGCCTAGAGATCGTAAAAACAACCATCCAACATTTTACAACTAATTGTAAACTTATACGTGTCGACCATCAGGGCCGAGTTGCAACGAGAGAGTGTGTCGATGTTAAGATATAATGCCGAGTTAGCAAGTCTATCTGTTTGCTAATAGTAGCTACTAGCCGTACCCATGTATTTTCAATGGGCGGTTAGCATCGGGTTTTAATCCCGTTTCTGCTCCGATTGAATTTCTATTTATGTCGAGTCTTTATTTTGGGTACTTACATATGGTGCCTGACTGTCGTGGCGTTTTAAGGCCATCTGCACTTTTTATGCGCCGAGTTGGTAGGTCTATCTGTTTGCTAATAGTAGCTACTAGCCGTACCCATGTATTTTCAATGGGCGGTTAGCATCGGGTTTTAATCCCGTTTCTGCTCCGATTTAATTTCTATTTATGTCGAGTCTTTATTTTGGGTACTTACAAATGGTGCCTGACTGTTGTGGCGTTTTAAGGCCATCTGCACTTTTTATGCGCCGAGTTGGTAGGTCTATCTGTTTGCTAATAGTAGCTACTAGCCGTACCCATGTATTTTCAATGGGCGGTTAGCATCGGGTTTCAATCCTGTTTCTGCTCCGATTGAATTTCTATTTATGTCGAGTCTTTATTTTGGGTACTTACATATGGTGCCTGACTGTTGTGGCGTTTTAAGGCCATCTGCACTTTTTACGCGCCGAGTTGGTAGGTCTATCTGTTTGCTAATAGTAGCTACTAGCCGTACCAATGTATTTTCAATGGGCGGTTAGCATCGGGTTTTAATCCCGTTTCCTCCTATGTTTCTGCTCCGATTGAATTTCTATTTATGTCGAGTCTTTATTTTGGGTTCTTACATATGGTGCCTGACTGTTGTGGCGTTTTAAGGCCATCTGCACTTTTTATGCGCCGAGTTGGTAGGTCTATCTGTTTGCTAATAGTAGCTACTAGCCGTACCCACGTATTTTCAATGGGCGGTTAGCATCGGGTTTTTCTAATTTATATCTGTCAGTAGACACTTTATGGAAGGTAAAAACTACAACATTTATAATAAAAAGTAGTGTATAGTCTTAACTTATATCTGTCAGTAGACACGTTATGGAAGGTAAAAACTACAATATAATACAAAGTAGTGTGTTGTTCTAACTTATATCTAAGAAGCCCAGACTTCCTTCTCCTCAGCCACTTCCATATACCGTCCATCGCCGCTTGCAGCTTTAATGACATTTATCATCTTTAGTGCACAAAACGCATCAAAGCATTTTATAATTTTATTGACAAAAAAAAGAAAGTTTTATTTTGTAGAAATAGAGGTTCCTGACAAAGTCAAGAAAGCTTTAATGCAAAAAATACATCTATGTGGTTCTTTTATGCATTTAAAAACTAAAACACAAGACGACGGTTAAAATTAATTTATAAATGTAAAGGAGCAGAAAAAGTCCAAACCTATATTTTCTGCCCCCTTTTCACACACTTACATTAACTCAGAAAACTTCTTGTGGCAACATTTCTATAATAGTAAAATGGTATTTACATCAGTAATTTAGCACAAAATAACAGGACACGTTTGGGGAGATTTTGTCTGGATGAAATTTAGAAAATGTATTTTAGAAACCGTATTTCCTTGAATTGCCGTATATAGTATGCGCCTGACTAGAATTACTGGGTCAAACTGGTTTTGCAAAATAATTAGCGCATGCTAGGCATTAACGCCGGCTCAAACTCGTTTCGAAAAATATTATTTTTACTAGCGCATGTCTAGAATTTCCGCCGGGTCAAACTTGTTTCGCCAAATAATTAGCATATGCCTACAATTTCCACCGGGTCAAACTCGTCACGTCACGAGTGGCACTTCACCTGTCATCATTTTCAAAATGGAGGAGGCTGATTTCAATCATTTGAAATCGCATAAAGGGAAGAAGATTAAGAGCTATTCAGTAGGATTTAAGGTCCAAGCTATTGAATATGTTATAAAGAACAGTAGGCAGCTATGTTTTATTAATATACCGTAGCTGCGTGTGTCAAATACGAGTCATTAAATGACTCCCGCCTCCTGGTGGTAGAGGGCGCTAGTGATCCTTCTTGCGACTACTCGGCTCCAGTAGAAGTGACAACAAGCAGCGTGTTTATTTTTTCCTCTCGCTTGCACTTTTAACATGGAGGATTACATATCTAAAATAAAACCGTTTTCTAAACTGGACTTTCAATCGAAGCAGGAGGTAATAAAGGAAGATCTCCATCGAGACAGAGAGACTTTTAAAACTGAAGAAAGATAAGGAAGACTTCTATAAACAAGTTATCGATGCTTTTGATCAGAAGGAGCTGCGCATGGACTTCTTTTATAAGTAAAAGACCATAGTAAAGTTTTTTTTATGAAATGTGCTTTTCATGATAGTATCCTTACATCACACTCAAATTGATAAGCACAGGCCTAAATTTACCGCATGCCTTTGGTAAGCGCCGGAGTGAGAAGAGGTTTTAAATTAATTAGCGCCCCGGCGGCAATTCAAGGAAATACGGTAAATACTATTTTTAAGCACTAAGCAGCTCTAAGGAATGGCATTGTTATTTTTTTATATTTGCAACGACAAAGGGGGTCAACTTGACTTGAGTGTGGTGTGGAAGAAAACACGTCCGGGTAGCGCCCGACCTCCTAAACCAGGGGTGCCCATTACGTCGATGGCGAGCTACCAGTCGACCGCGGGGGGTGTGTCAGTCGATCTCCAGCCAGGCTTTTAAAAAAAATAGACCTAAAAATGAGTGATCATCAATCTTCACCAAGACGTCACTTAAATGACATTCACGGTACCGGAGGGTCTTGTGAGATGACGCTGGCTGCTGCAAGATCATTATTATGAAAATATGACCGAGAGGAAGGCGAGAAACACTTTTTATTTCAACAGACTCTCGCGCCGTACCTTCCGTCAAAACTCTAAAGGCCGACTGCACATTTCCTATCTTCACAATAAAAGCCCTGCTTCATGCTGCCTGCGCTAACTAAATACAGAGTCTCGGAAAACTGGCGTGCACAAGCGATCCCTCAGAAAGCTGGCGTGCACATCACTTGTGCACGGCAGCTTTCCGAGACTCTTATTTTGTTAGCGCAGGCAGCATGAAGCAGGGCTTTTATTGTGAAGATAGGAAATGTGCAGAGTTTTGACGGAAGGGACGGCGCGAAAGTCTGTTGAAATAAAAAGTGTTTCTGGCCTTCCTCTCTGTCATTTTTTCATAATAATGAACTGGCAGCAGCCAGCGTCATCTCACAAGACCCTCGGGTGCCGTGAATGTCAATCAAGCAAGCTACGGAATTTGCCGCCAATGTTTTTCTTGTAAAGTGTATGGAAGCTGGATGAATTAGATGCCAAAAACCAACCACTTTCATGTGGTATTGTACAGAAAGGACAACTTTTTTTCTCCTCCATTTGAAAATGTGGGCGTTATCATCATTACTGTCTGATTCCAATCAATGCAAGTCATCAGAATCAGGTAATACACCAACTTATATTCTTGTCTTTGTGAAAGAAAGACATCTATATGTGTTACACATGCTTGTATTATCATTAAACACATTTAACTTGTTTACAAAAATGTCTCTTTCATAAATAAATAAATATAAATGATATATATAAATGAGGTAGATCCCCTCGAGTTGGTCAATTGAAAAGTAGCTCGCCTGCAGAAAAAGTGTGGGCACCCCTGGTCTAAACGGTGTCCCAATACTTGCGTGTGCCGCCGGGCGCGGAGTCTTCCGGAGTTGCGAAGGTGTTGTTTGTGCTCCCAAGATGACGGTGAAGAAGACCTTGTCGGAGTTCAGGCGCACGCACCACGACAACTGGCAGGAGCACCGCCAGCGCTTCACCGACGACCAGCTGCTGGTCCTCACCGACCTGCTGGTGTCGCCGTGCTACTACGCCTAGACGCCACCGCTTTTGTTCGTCCGATCTGTCACGCCGACATTTTGACGACGGGGGCGTGCCTGTGAGAAAATGCTGAGGTCTCATGCACTTTTAAGAACAGATGTCATATTTCTGGCCATGCTTGTACTGTACTTACTGTACAGCATTATTATACAGAACATGTGCTATTCATCCTTTCATTATGGAATATGGACAAATACATATTTTATTTATACTCTAATGTTAGAGTATAGGACTCAGATGCAGAGGTGGGGGGTAATATGGCAGGCTTTTATTTTGAAAAGTTTTTAGGTCTGCAATTATTCCACATCAAATATTCCACTTCGGAAGTTTTTTGGGAGGAAATGTTGCATATTTTTTAGTTATTGTCATAAAAATGGGTTGTTTTATTTTTTTTAAATCAAAAATAGCGTAAAACATGAAAAAATTATATTGACAGATCTGAATAAAACATTATTAATGTCATAAAACATGAATTTAAAAAAAAAATTCAACATAAGTATTTATTTGTATTTTTCATGTTTTACGCTATTTTTGGTTAAAAAAAAAAAAACGTAATTTTTATGGTGGAATATTTGATGTGAAATAATTGTAGACCTAAAAACACTTAAAATTTACGTTTTTATTTTTGTTTTGTTTTTAACAAAAATAGGATAAAACATGAAAAAATTATATTGACAGATCTGAATAAAACATTATTAATGTCATAAAACATGAATTTAAAAAAAAAATCAACATAAGTATTTATTTTTAACAAAAATCATATTTGATGACATTAATAATAATGTTCTATTCAGATCTGTCAATATTATTTTTTCATGTTTTACGCTATTTTTGGTAAAAAAAAAACAAAAACGTAATTTTTATGGTGGAATATTTGATGTGAAATAATTGTAGACCTAAAAACTACCTAAAAATTACGCTGTGTTTTTTGTTTTGTTTTACCAAAAATAGCGTAAAACATAAAAAAATTATATTGACAGATCTGAATAAAACATTATTAATGTCATAAAACATGAATAAAAAAAAAAAAATTCAACATAAGTATTTATTTTTATTTTTCATGTTTTACGCTATTTTTGGTAAAAAAAAAAAACAACGTAATTTTTATGGTGGAATATTTGATGTGAAATAATTGTAGACCTAAAAACACTTAAAATTTACGTTTTTATTTTTGTTTTGTTTTTAACAAAAATAGCATAAAACATGAAAAAATTATATTGACAGATCTGAATAAAACATTATTAATGTCAGAAAACATGAATTTAAAAAAAAATTCAACATAAGTATTTATTTTGAACAAAAATCATATTTGATGACATTAATAATAATGTTCTATTCAGATCTGTCAATATTATTTTTTCATGTTTTACGCTATTTTTGATTTAAAAAAAATAAAACAACCCATTTTTATGACAATAACTAAAAAATATGCAACATTTCCCCCCCAAAAACTTCCGAAGTGGAATATTTGATGTGAAATAATTGTAGGCCTAAAAACACCTAAAATTTACGTTTTTATTTTTGTTTTGTTCTTAACAAAAATAGCATAAAACATGAAAAAATAATATTGACTGATATATTTTGAATAGAACATTATTATTAATGTCATCAAACATGATTTTTTAAAAAAATCCAACTCAAGTATTAAGTTTTTAAAAAATCGTGTTTGATGACATTGATAATAATGTTCTATTCAGATCTGTCAATATTATTTTTTCATGTTTTACGCTATTTTTGGTAAAAAAAAAAACTACGTAATTTTTATGGATATAACTAAAAAAAAATGCAACATTTCCTCCCCAAAAAAACTTCTGAAGTGAAATATTTGATGTGAAATAATTGTAGACCTAAAAACACCTAAAACTTACGTTTTTATTTTCCTTTTGTTTTTAACAAAAATAGCATAAAACATGAAAAAATGATATTTACTGATATATTTTGAATAGAACATTATTATTAATGTCATCAAACATGATTAAAAAAAAAATCAACTTAAGTATTTAAAAAAATCATGTTTGATGACATTAATAATAATGTTCTATTCAAAATATATCAGTCAATATTATTTTTTCATGTTTTAAGCTATTTTTGTCAACAACAAAAAAAATGTAATATTTATGGCAATAACTAAAAAATATGCAACATTTCCTCCGAAAAAAACTTCTGAATTGGAATATTTGATGTGAAATAATTGTAGACCTAAAAACTACCTAAAAATTACATTTGTTTAATTATTTTTTTAACCAAAAATAGCGTAAATCATGAAAAAATAATATTGACAGATCTGAATAGAACATTATTTGTCAAACATGATTTAAAAAAAATTCAACGTATTTATTTTTTTTAAAATCATGTTTGATGACATTAATAATAATGTTCTATTCAGATCTGTCAATATTATTTCTTCATGTTTTACGCTATTTTTGGTAAAAAAAAACAAAAAACTTTTTATGGCAATAACTAAAAAAATATGCAACATTTCCTCACAAAAAACCTGAAGTGGAATATTTCATAGGAAATAATTGTAGACCTAAAAACACCTAAAAATTACGTTTTTATTTTTGTTTTTTTTTAACAAAAATAGCATAAAACATGAAAAAATAATATTGACAGATATATTTTGAATAGAACATTATTATTCATGTCATTAAACTTGATTTAAAAAACAATCAACTTAAGTATTTATTTTAAAAAAAAATCATGTTTGATGACATTGATGATAATGTTCTATTCAGATCTGTCAATATTATTTTTTCATGTTTTAAGCTATTTTTGTCAAAAAAAACTATGTAATTTTTATGGCAATAACTAAAAAAATGTGCAACATTTCTTCCCCCAAAAACTTTTGAAGTGGAATATTTGATGTGAAATAATTGTAGACCTAAAAACTACCTAAAAATGTGTTTTTTTTACCAAAAATAGCGTAAAACATGAAAAAATAATATTGACAGATCTGAATAGAACATTATTTGTCATCAAACATGATTTTAAAAAAAATCAACAAGTATTTATTTTTTAAAAATCACGTTTGATGACATTAATAATAATGTTCTATTCAGATCCGTCAATATTATTTTTTCATGTTTTACGCTATTTTTGGTAAATAAAAAAAAAATTAAAACATTTCTATGGCAATAACTAAAAAATTATGCAACATTTTTTCCCCAAAAACTTTTGAAGTGGAATATTTGATGTGAAATAATTGTAAACCTAAAAACTACCTAAACATTTAGTAGTTGTTTTTTTTACCAAAAATAGCGTAAAACATGAAAAAATAATATTGACGGATCTGAATAGAACATTATTATTAATGTCATCAAATGTGATTTTTTAAAAACATTCAACATAAGTATTTTTTTAATCATGTTTGATGACATTAATAATAATGTTCTATTCAGATCTGTCAATATTATTTTTTTATGTTTTACGCTATTTTGGGGGGAAAAAAACAAAAAAATCCAAATGTAATTTTTATGGCAATAACTAAAAAAAACTATGCAACATTTCCTCCCCAAAAAATGTTGAAGTGGAATATTTGATGCAAAATAATTGTAGACCTAAAAACTACCTAAAAATTGTTTTCTTTTTTTTTTTTTTTTACCAAAAATAGCGTAAAACATGAAAATGAATAGAACATTATTATTAATGTCATCAAATGTGATTTTTTAAAAACATTCAACATAAGTATTTTTTTTAATCATGTTTGATGACATTAATAATAATGTTCTATTCAGATCTGTCAATATTATTTTTTCATGTTTTGATGAAAAATAAGAAATATGTAATTTTTATGGCAATAACTAAAAAAATATGCAACATTTCCTCCCCAAAAAACTTTTAAAGTGAAATATTTGATGTAAAATAATTGTAGACCTAAAAACTACCTAACAATTACGTTGTTTTTGTTTTGTTTTACCAAAAATAGCGTAAAACATGAAAAAATAACATTGACAGATCTGAATAGAACATTATTATTAATGTCATCAAACATGATTTTTCCAAAAATTCAACGTAAGTATTTATTTTTTACAAAAATCATGTTTGATGACATTAATAATAATGTTCTATTCAGATCCGTCAATATTATTTTTTCATGTTTTACACTATTTTTTGGTGGAAAAAAACATTGTAATTTTTATGGCAATAACTAAAAAATATGCAACATTTCCTCCAAAAAAACTTCTAAAGTGGAATATTTGATGTGAAATAATTGTAGACTTAAAAACGACCTAAAAATTATGTTTATTTTTTGTTTTTTCTTCACAAAAATAGCGTAAAACATGCAAAAATAATATTAACAGATAGATCTGAATAGAACATTATTATTAATGTTATTTTGAATGTTTTATGAATAAACGGTGAAAAAAAAACACAGCTGATATTTGCTCCAGCGACCCTGAAAGGGACAAGTGGTAGAAAATGGATGGATGGATGGTAAAAAAAAAAAAATATATATATATATATATACATTGTAATGATTTTAAAAATGAAAAATATCAATATTTCTCCGCAGGCTTTGATTTTCCAGTGGAAAAAGTTTGAACTCAGCCATTTTGGTTTGTTGAAGCCATTTTTCATGGCTTTTACATTTTGTTTTAATTAGTGTTCTGATGCAAGCCGTGTTGAATTGTAGTGCACTTTGCACACCTGATGCAACTCTATGTAATAATCACATTATTGTGTGTTATTCCAAAGTGTGTGTATATGTATGTACACAATGCTAATAACTCTATGTTGAAGGTTAATAAATACATTCCTATTGAGTTGAATGTCTATTAGCTCATGATGGACGTCCAGCACCTAAAAAAAAAAAAAGTTTGGGCTAGGGATGCACCGAAATGAACATTTGTGGCCGAAGCCGAATAAAACTTAAAATAAAAAATACCGAATAATGAATGCAGTTTTTCACAATTTTTTTTATATTGCATAAATACCCTAGAATAAATATTTAGACATGTTTTTCAAATAAAGTAATTTTTTATTAAATATTGACATTTTTTAAATATTCCAGTCGCCTTTGCTTTTCAGAAAAAAGCACAAAGTTTTTCATTTATATTAGGCCTTCAAACAAAACATGCATTCCAAAAAAAAAATAAAGTGCATTAAAGTGGATAAACCCACA
The DNA here is from genome assembly GCF_033978795.1 of Nerophis ophidion. Lineage (NCBI taxonomy): Eukaryota > Metazoa > Chordata > Actinopteri > Syngnathiformes > Syngnathidae > Nerophis > Nerophis ophidion. The sequence continues at coordinate 5,015,573 of NC_084618.1, read as the reverse complement.
ACAAATGAATTATTGTCCTTTTGGCAAAAGTCTGCTTAGCCACAGTAGATATCAATCAATCAATGTTTACTTATATAGCCCTAAATCACTAGTGTCTCAAAGGGCTGCACAAACCACTACGACATCCTCGGTAGGCCCACATAAGGGCAAGGAAAACTCACACCCAGTGGGACGTCGGTGACAATGATGACTATGAGAACCTTGGAGAGGAGGAAAGCAATGGATGTCGAGCGGGTCTAACATGATACTGTGAAAGTTCAATCCATAATGGATCCAACACAGTCGCGAGAGTCCAGTCCAAAGCGGATCCAACACAGCAGCGAGAGTCCCGTTCACAGGAAACCATCCCAAGCGGAGGCGGATCAGCAGCGCAGAGATGTCCCCAGCCGATACACAGGCAAGCAGTACATGGCCACCGGATCGGACCGGACCCCCTCCACAAGGAAGAGTGGGACATAGAAGAAAAAGAAAAGAAACGGCAGATCAACTGGTCTAAAAAGAGAGTCTATTGAAAGGCTAGAGTATACAAATGAGTTTTAAGGTGAGACTTAAATGCTTCTACTGAGGTAGCATCTCGAACTGTTACCGGGAGGGCATTCCAGAGTACTGGAGCCCGAACGGAAAACGCTCTATAGCCCGCAGACTTTTTTTGGGCTTTGGGAATCACTAATAAGCCGGAGTCCTTTGAAGGCAGATTTCTTGCCGGGACATATGGTACAATACAATCGGCAAGATAGGATGGAGCTAGACCGTGTAGTATTTTATACGTAAGTAGTAAAACCTTAAAGTCACATCTTAAGTGCACAGGAAGCCAGTGCTGGTGAGCCAGTACAGGTATATATGTATGTATATATGTATATAAAGGTATATACAGTACAGGTATATATGTATGTATATATGTATATAAAGGTATATACAGTATAGGTATATATGTATGTATATATGTATGTAAAGGTATATACAGTATAGGTATATATGTATGTATATATGTATATAAAGGTATATACAGTATAGGTATATATGTATGTATATATGTATATAAAGGTATATACAGTATAGGTATATATGTATGTATATATGTATATAAAGGTATATACAGTACAGGTATATATGTATGTATATATGTATATAAAGGTATATACAGTATAGGTATATATGTATGTATATATGTATATAAAGGTATATACAGTATAGGTATATATGTATGTATATAAAGGTATATACAGTATAGGTATATATGTATGTATATATGTATATAAAGGTATATACAGTATAGGTATATATGTATGTATATAAAGGTATATACAGTATAGGTATATATGTATGTATATATGTATATAAAGGTATATACAGTACAGGCGTAATGTGATCAAACTTTCTTGTTCTTGTCAAAAGTCTAGCAGCCGCATTTTGTACCAACTGTAATCTTTTAATGCTAGACATGGGGAGACCCGAAAATAATACGTTACAGTAGTCGAGACGAGACGTAACAAACGCATGGATAATGATCTCAGCGTCTTTAGTGGACAGAATGGAGCGAATTTTAGCGATATTACGGAGATGAAAGAAGGCCGTTTTAGTAACGCTTTTAATGTGTGCCTCAAAGGAGAGAGTTGGGTCGAAGATAATACCCAGATTATTTACCGTGTCGCCTTGTTTAATTGTTTGGTTGTCAAATGTTAGAGTTGTATTATTAAATAGATATGCTAATAATGTAAACAGAAGGCTCAAGTAAATCTCAATAAGTGTGTGCTTGTAACCTCATACACTTATACAGGTACACAACATTGTAACCTCATACACTTATACAGGTACACAACATTGTAACCTCATACACTTATACAGGTACACAACATTGTAACCTCATACACTTATACAGGTACACAACATACCCCAACGTCACTGCACGTTGGTTGATTGCGTCACCGCGTCAAAAAATTGCGTCGGCCTTGTTTTTAACTCATTCCACCGAAGGCCGAATGTGGCTTTTTTTGCCATATTCGGCCGAATATATTCGGTTACCGATTAATCGGTGCATCCCTAATTTGAGCTAACATTTTACTTTTTTCCCCACTTTCTTTACAGCCTAAAACATGACCCAGTCGACGAATAACGTCCTTCACTTTCAGTCCAGTCCGCATCCCAAGCAAAGCAACAAGACTAAACACGAATTTGCCGCGAAGTGAGATAGCAGCTTTATTGTTGTCCATTCTTATCATGTAGAAGACACACAAGAACTGGAATTACATGTTCGGCACAGTCCCACCAAGAGCAAGGGGACAAGATGGGACCGCCGACGGATCAGCCACTAATGGCGCTCCTTTAAAAAGGTGAGAAAAGGGTGACATTAGGAAAGGGGGGAGAGGGGCCAGACTGAGTCCGAGGGAAAAAAAACTCACATTAGATTAGATAGATAGTACTTTATTTATTCCGTCAGGAAAATTACAATTTTCAGCGCAATCCCATTCAAGATCAGACAAACATTACAGGGAGACAGAACAGGATCGCTGACGGGTCTGCCGGCTTCCAGCGCCCCTTACAAAAAAGGTGAGATACAGGTAAACAAGGGGGGAGGGGATGGGAGAAAAAAATTGAAAATTAGAATAAAATAAAAAAATCGGTCTTGGCCTGGGCCCTGGACAGGGGGTCCAGACTGAGGCCAAGGGAAAAAAAACAACTCATAGCCATAGTACACATGTGTGTAAGAGGGAAACATCAAAGAACACAAAGGACATTAAAGACATTAAAGCAGCAGATACAACTTCTACATACAGCTATGAATAAAAAGTAAAAGAAACATGTCCACTGTGGTGGCCTCTGTGGTGTTCCACGCCATCGTCCGCTGGGGAGGAGGGAGCCTGACCAGAGACAGAAGCAGACCCAACAAAGCAACCAAAACAGCCGACTCCACTCTCGGCCAGTGTCCAGTCCGCATGACTGAGGTGTCCGACCCCTGCTCACCCAGCCGAGACACCACAAAGCCTCTCCGTCCCAGCGCTCAGTGCTAGCTCCGCAGCCCTGACCCCTCATCCGCATCTCCTCCAGTCCCTCCAAACCGACTCCGGTGTGGCAGACACCCTGCAGCTGGTCTCCATGGCCAAAAGGCTCCCGGGAGGCAGATCCAGAAGTCCACAAAAAAAGCACCACAGAGGTCACGAAAGTGACACCCCTTGTCACACAGTCCCAAAGGGTCCCGGACCAAAAGGCAAAAAATATATAATAACACGAAAACAAGAGGGAAACACAAAAGGATGACACAAGAGCACAGAGCTCCTGCCAACAGCAGCGCCATCTTGGGAAAAAAAAATATATATATATCATAGCATGGCACATATAAACATGGTACATGTAATCACAACAACTCGCAACAGAGGGGGGGCCCTGGAGGCCGGCTGCCGCTATAAACACTACTCAGCCATCCACAGCCCCGGAGGAATTAAGCAGTGGTGAAGGCGTTGATTTGGGAAGGGGCGTGTGCGTGCATGTATGCCCAATTAATTTGGGTGAGATGTTGAAATGTTTTTTGTGGACTGGGGCAGATCTCAAAGTTCGACACCAGGTGTCGTTGAAAAAAAGGAAGGTCAAAAGCGTCCATCTTTTAGGAGTCCTCGGGGGAGTTCTTCAGAACAGATCAAGGCCATTCGAAGGGAGTCAAATCGTAGATTGAGATGTTTTTCTTTGAGCAGTCTGCTCTGAGTCCATGCTGGATCTCTCCAATTCAATTTAATTATTACTTCTCAGCAAACTTCTCCAAGATGAGATCCGTTTTGCGATTCAAATCAGAAATCGCTCCAGTCTGTGTTCCCACAGCCCGACCCAATCCTTCCATTGCGTTGAACAGCCGTTGGGCCCCTTAAGTGGCTGCCATCGTCTTCCAAATTTGTCGATACACCAGAGCAATGCCCGGCCCAATCAGCAGGTTCCCTGCGATCACAGTTCCAAATAGCTAGATGTCTTCCACGTCCTGGATGGAAAGAACTGAGAGGCACATGGGTCTACATCTATCCCAGGAATCTCTCACGTACCCCGCAGCAGTGGTTCCATCAGGGCAGCTTCTTTTCATTGTCGAAAAGACTTTGTCAATTGCGTCGAGAGTCCAGCTGATCATATTCATATTTGATGTTTCGATTAGAGGACTGATTTTTGCAGATGATGTGGTCCTGATGGCTTCATCTGGCCGGGATCTTCAGCTCTCTCTGGATCGGTTCGCAGCCGAGTGTGAAGTGAGTGGAATGAGAATCAGCACCTCCAAGTTTGAGTCCATGGTTCTTGCCCGGAAAAGGGTGGAATGCCATCTTCCGGGTTGGGGAGGAGACCCTGCCCCAAGTGGAGGAGTTCAAGTACCTAGGAGTCTTGTTCACGAGTGAGGGAAGAGTGGATCGTGAGATCGACAGGCGGATCGGTGCGGCGTCTTCAGTAATGCGGACGTTGTATCGATCCGTTGCGGTGAAGAATTGAGCTGAGCTCTCAATTTACCAGTCGATCTATGTTCCCATCCTCACCTATGGTCATGAGCTTTGGGTCATGACCGAAAGGATAAGATCACGGGTACAAGCGGCCCAAATGAGTTTGGGTCTCTCCCTTAGAGATAGGGTGAGAAGCTCTGCCATCCGGGAGGAACTCAAAGTAAAGCCGCTGCTCCTCCACATGGAGAGGAGCCAGATGAGGTGGTTCGGGCATCTGGTCAGGATGCCACCCGAACGCCTCCCTAGGGAGGTGTTTAGGGCACGTCCAACCGGTAGGAGGCCACGGGGAAGACCCAGGACACGTTGGGAAGACTATGTCTCCCGGCTGGCCTGGGAACGCCTCTGACGAAGTGGCTGGGGAGAGAGAAGTCTGGGCTTTCCTGCTTAGGCGACCCGACTTTGGATAAGCGGAAGAAGATGGATGGATGGATGGAGATTAGGAGGACAGCGCAAAGAAAGAGGTTTCATAAAAGTTCCGACAAAGACAAGGACACAGAAAGCAAGCAGGGAAGGAGAAACACACGACCGCCCTCACCAAGAGGCAAGACAATGGGGCGGTCGGTATAGCTCGGTTGGTAGAGTAGCCGTGCCAGCAACTTTAGGGTTGCAGGTTCGATTCCCGCTTCCGCCATCCTAGTCACTGCCGTTGTGTCCTTGGGCAAGACACTTTACCCACCTGCTCCCAGTGCCACCCACACTGCTTTAAATGTAACTTAGATATTGGGTTTCACTATGTAAAGCGCTTTGAGTCACTAGAGAAAAGCGCTATATAAATATAATTCACAAAAATATAATTCACAAGCGTTTTTACATAGCGCCTTTCTCTAGTGACTCAAAGCGCTTTCACATAGTGAAACCCAATATCTAAGTTCCATTTAAACCAGTGTGGGTAAAGACTCTTGCCCAAGGACACAACGGCAGTGACTTGGATCGAAGGGCCTCTCTCCCGACCGAGCTGTGAGTCATGGTCGACTGCACAACAACAGACTTAAGAATGTTTGCGGCACAAAAGCCGCAGGAAAATAAAACTAGTTTGACCAGTTTACTATTAACTTGACCCATTTATACTCCAATGCTGTTTCTCTACTAACAAAGTTGTGTTTCAGCAGTTTTCGTGCACTTTTCATTCTTGTATAATTTTTTTGGGACCTGCATACTCCTTGACCTTGATTACTGCTATAAATCATGTCGCTGCCCTAGTTCTCAAACTTTTTTCCACCAAGTGCCACCTAAGACAAAACTCCACTCTCCAAGTACCAACATGACCATATTGACAGACATTAAAGTACAGTAGAATAGAATAGAAAGTTCTTTATTGATCCCTGGGGGAAATTCAGCACCACAATTCGCTCACAATAGACAAAATAATAAATAATATAATTTACATCATATATATTATATATAATATATGAATAATATAAATATATTCTCCATTTAAGTACAGTCAAAAATTATAAATATACAATACATTAGAAAAGAAGCAGAGGTTTTATTTAACCTATTAAGGCCCAAGCTGTATGTTTACATGCTTTTTTTATTTCTCTGGGCTTATTGGACCCTAATTAAAATAAAAAACTATGAATTATCTTTTGATATGATCTACTCGGTCCATAAGTACACAAATGTGTACTTCATGTGTAGTGACGTGCTCATTCTTATTTTTACACTTTTTTTTTCCAAATTCCATTGTATGTTATACTCTTCTGACACCACCAGATGGCAGTATCAGTGTCCACATAAGAGGCCATAAGACCCCAATTCAGTAATGTACACAATTTTGGAAATAACAGCTTGAGTCATACCAAAGACTATAAAAATGGGACCCATTACCTCCCTGCTTGGCACTCAGCATTAAGGGTTGGAATTGGAGGTTAAATCACCATAAATGATTCCCGGGCGCGGCCACCGCTGCTGCCCACTGCTCCCCTCACCTCCCAGGGGGTGATCAAGGGTGATGGGTCAAATGCAGAAAATAATTTCGCCACATCTAGTATGTGTGTGACAATCATTGGTACTTTAACTTTAAAAGGTACTGTTGCGTTTGGACCAGATGTTCCTCCGAGGGAATTTAAGTTGCTGGTCAATCCCAAATTCTTTTGATGACACATATGCTGGTGTTAAATGATAACCCAGAACAGAATAGGTATTTTGCAATTTATTCCAAAGCTTTGGAGAGACCAACCTGAAAAACAACACATTCAATTCGCATCGCCCAGTTGATCTGAAAACACTAAGGAAGTCTTGTCTTTTTCAACACACCACTAGCCCCCACCCTTCAGAGCGAATACACATGTCTATTGTTTTCCTCCGCTGGAGACAGAAAGAGATAGGAAAAAGGAGTATTGCTACTCCTGCATTCCAAGTTCAAGGTAGTCTACAATGTGCCATCGGTCATGAGATAAAGAAAAGATAAAAAGATGGAACACCAGCTATTTCAAATATGACTAAAGAAAAGAAATAACCTTTGAATATGGATATAAGTAGATATCTATCTCCGTCACCACACATGTGGCCATAAGGCCTTTAGAGCAGACCTGGGCAAATTAAGGCCCGGGGGCCACATGCGGCCTTTCAGGCTTTTGAATCCAGCTCGCCGGACATTCCCCAAAAATTTTTTTTTAGATCTTTAAGATGTAAAGTGTAGCTGCCTGTGACAGACTCTGTCTGTCGTGCGGGTTCCTCTTGTTCCGCTCTTTGTTGCTTTTCAGCTTCTTTGTGTCTCTCCTGCTCCCACTATCTCCTCTTTGGCCTGTTCTATTTCTTCCTGTTCGTCTTTTTCTTTGTCTTCTTTGTGTTTTCCTTTATCTTTTTCTTCATGTTTTCTTTTGTCTTCTTCTTTGTCTTTGTTCTTCGACTTTGTCTTCTTTTTCTGTGTCTTTTTCTTCTGTATCGTCGTTCTCTGCTGCTTCCTTTTTACCCCTTCTGAGGTTTTGTATTAGTGTTCCTAAAAATGATACCGGCCCCCAGACACATTTTTTTTTCTCTAAATTTGGCCCCCCCGAGTCAAAATAATTGCCCAAGCAGGTATATTCAATATTTTACGCCACTGTAACTGTCAAAGTTTGTTTGTGACGAACTCCAAGATGCAGAGATGGAGGCAGGCATAGAATGAGAAAACATGATTTGATTAAATACTAAGACAAAATCAAAACCAAAAGGGTACAAACACAAAGCGCGCACTAGGCGGATAACAAACTAAGGGAGCTAGCATGGGAGCTAGAAAACAAAACATGATTTAATTAAATACTAAGACAAAAACAAGACCAAAAGGGTACAAACACAAAGCGCGCACGAGGCGGATAACAAACTAAGGGAGCTAGCATGGGAGCTAGAAAACAAAACATGATTTAATTAAATACTAAGACAAAAACAAAACCAAAAGGGTACAAACACAAAGCGCGCACGAGGCGGATAACAAACTAAGGGAGCTAGCATGGGAGCTAGAAAACAAAACATGATTTAATGAAATACTAAGACAAAAACAAAACCAAAATGGTACAAACACAAAGCGCACACTAGGCGGATAACAAACTAAGGGAGCTAGAAAACAAAACATGATTTAATTAAATACTAAGACAAAAACAAAACCAACAGGGTACAAACACAAAGCGCGCACGAGGCGGATAACAAACTAAGGGAGCTAGCATGGGAGCTAGAAAACAAAACATGATTTAATGAAATACTAAGACAAAACCAAAAGGGTACAAACACAAAGCGCGCACGAGGCGGATAACAAACTAAGGGAGCTAGCATGGGAGCTAGAAAACAAAACATGATTTAATGAAATACTAAGACAAAAACAAAACCAAAAGGGTACAAACACAAAGCGCGGATTAGGCGGGTAACAAACTAAGGGAGCTAGCATGGGAGCTCGAAAACAAAACATGATTTAATTAAATACTAAGACAAAAACAAAACCAAAGGGGTACAAACACAAAGCGCGCACGAGGCGGATAACAAACTAAGGGAGCTAGCATGGGAGCTAGAAAACAAAACATGATTTAATTAAATACTAAGACAAAAACAAAACCAAAAGGGTACAAACACAAAGCGCGCACGGTGCGGATAACAAACTAAGGGAGCTAGCATGGGAGCTAGAAAACAAAACATGATTTAATGAAATACTAAGACAAAAACAAAACCAAAATGGTACAAACACAAAGCGCGGACGAGGCGGATAACAAACTAAGGGAGCTAGAAAACAAAACATGATTTAATGAAATACTAAGACAAAAACAAAACCAAAAGGGTACAAACACTAAGCGCGCACGAGGCGGATAACAAGCTAAGGGAGCTAGCATGGGAGCTAGAAAACAAAACATGATTTATTGAAATACTACGACAAAAACAAAACCAAAAGGGTACAAACAAAGCGCGCACGGTGCGGATAACAAACTAAGGGAGCTAGCATGGGAGCTAGAAAACAAAACATGATTTAATGAAATACTAAGACAAAACCAAAATGGTACAAACACAAAGCGCGCACGAGGCGGATAACAAACTAAGGGAGCTAGCATGGGAGCTAGAAAACAAAACATGATTTAATTAAATATTAAGACAAAAACAAAACCAAAAGGGTACAAACACAAAGCGCGCACGAGGCGGATAACAAACTAAGGGAGCTAGCATGGGAGCTAGAAAACAAAACATGATTTAATGAAATACTAAGACAAAAACAAAACCAAAAGGGTACAAACACAAAGCGCGCACGAGGCGGATAACAAACTAAGGGAGCTAGCATGGGAGCTAGAAAACAAAACATGATTTAATGAAATACTAAGACAAAACCAAAAGGGTACAAACACAAAGCGCGCACGAGGCGGATAACAAACTAAGGGAGCTAGCATGGGAGCTAGAAAACAAAACATGATTTAATGAAATACTAAGACAAAAACAAAACCAAAAGGGTACAAACACAAAGCGCGGATGAGGCGGGTAACAAACTAAGGGAGCTAGCATGGGAGCTCGAAAACAAAACATGATTTAATTAAATACTAAGACAAAAACAAAACCAAAGGGGTACAAACACAAAGCGCGCACGAGGCGGATAACAAACTAAGGGAGCTAGCATGGGAGCTAGAAAACAAAACATGATTTAATTAAATACTAAGACAAAAACAAAACCAAAAGGGTACAAACACAAAGCGCGCACGGTGCGGATAACAAACTAAGGGAGCTAGCATGGGAGCTAGAAAACAAAACATGATTTAATGAAATACTAAGACAAAAACAAAACCAAAATGGTACAAACACAAAGCGCGGACGAGGCGGATAACAAACTAAGGGAGCTAGAAAACAAAACATGATTTAATGAAATACTAAGACAAAAACAAAACCAAAAGGGTACAAACACTAAGCGCGCACGAGGCGGATAACAAGCTAAGGGAGCTAGCATGGGAGCTAGAAAACAAAACATGATTTATTGAAATACTACGACAAAAACAAAACCAAAAGGGTACAAACAAAGCACGCACGAGGCGGATAACAAACTAAGGGAGCTAGCATGGGAGCTAGAAAACAAAACATGATTTAATGAAATACTAAGACAAAAACAAAACCAACAGGGTACAAATACAAAGCGCGCACGAGGCGGATAACAAACTAAGGGAGCTAGCATGGGAGCTAGAAAACAAAACATGATTAATTAAATACTAAGACAAAAATAAAAGGGTACAAACACAAAGCGCGGACGAGGCGGATAACAAACTAAGGGAGCTAGCTTGGGAGCTAGAAAACAAAACATGATTTAATGAAATACTAAGACAAAAACAAAACCAAAATGGTACAAACACAAAGCGCGGACGAGGCGGATAACAAACTAAGGGAGCTAGAAAACAAAACATGATTTAATGAAATACGAAGACAAAAACAAAACCAAAAGGGTACAAACACAAAGCGCGCACGAGGCGGATAACAAGCTAAGGGAGCTAGCATGGGAGCTAGAAAACAAAACATGATTTATTGAAATACTACGACAAAAACAAAACCAAAAGGGTACAAACACAAAGCGCGCACGAGGCGGATAACAAACTAAGGGAGCTAGCATGGGAGCTAGAAAACAAAACATGATTTAATGAAATACTAAGACAAAAACAAAACCAACAGGGTACAAATACAAAGCGCGCACGAGGCGGATAATAAACTAAGGGAGCTAGCATGGGAGCTAGAAAACAAAACATGATTAATTAAATACTAAGACAAAAACAAAAGGGTACAAACACAAAGCGCGGACGAGGCGGATAACAAACTAAGGGAGCTAGCTTGGGAGCTAGAAAACAAAACATGATTTAATTAAATACTAAGACAAAAACAAAACCAAAAGGGTACGAACACAAAGCGCGCACAAGGCGGATAACAAACTAAGGGAGCTAGCATGGGAACTAGAAAACAAAACCTGATTTAATTAAATACTAAGACAAAAACAAAAGGAAACAAACACAAAGCGTGGATGAGGCGGATAACAAACTAAGGGAGCTAGCATGGGAGCTAGAAAAGAAAACATGATTTAATTAAATACTAAGACAAAAACAAAACCAAAGGGGTACAAACACAACGCGCGCACGAGGCGGATAACAAACTAAGGGAGCTAGCATGGGAGCTAGAAAACAAAACATGATTTAATGAAATACTACGACAAAAACAAAACCAAAAGGGTACAAACACAAAGCGCGGACGAGTCGGATAACAAACTAAGGGAGCTAGCATGGGATCTAGAAAACAAAACATTTTTTAATTAAATACTAAAACAAAACCAAAAGGGTATAAACACAAAGCGCGGATGAGGCGGATAACAAACTAAGGGAGCTAGCATGGGAGCTAGAAAACAAACATGAACTTAGCATGGAAGCTTGCAAGAATCGAGCAGGCAACAGAAGTGGTACATGTAATATAAAAACAAACTTGGAAGCAGGGAACAAAAGGCCGTACGCTAAACACCGCAATCAAACATAGCTTACCGCAACGCCGCGTGGACAAGACAAGATACGACACGACAGGTAGCAACGACAAGAGCGACATCGACATGACAATAATCCAGCGACTGACTCAAGACAGAGCAGGTACAAATAGGAGCGGGTACTTGACAACAGGTGCCAATCAGCCACAGCTGAGGGAAAACAGCTCACAGGAAGATGAACCAAAACAAGAATGCTGACAGGAAATACTAAACACAAACAAACTGTCAGTGGCAAGCCTAACAGTAACATGACACATTTTGAACAGTAACACTGTGTTTGAATGTAGGAAAATAAAACACTCTACTTTAATCAGGTGATTCATTGGCGGGCCACTAGATGGAGCCAGAGTAGCACAGTCACTGCATGGCTCGTGCTCTCGGACTTCCATCCCTTGTGGTAAAAACTCACCAAGAGGACTTGGAGCCACCTAAAACGATCCGTTTTGTCAATTGTCGTTTATCGTAGTTTTGTTTTAGGTGAGCCTGTGTCGGTAAGTACGAGTGACAGAGATTGTTTGTAAACTATTCAGTTGACAAACTTTTCAATCTTTTGTGCTCTTCTTGCAGCCAGTTTGGTATTAAAGAGTCCAAGTCCATGGTTCTCGCCCGGGTTGGGGAGGAGACCCTGCCCCAAGTGGAGGAGTTCAAGTACCTCGGAGTCTTGTTCACGAGTGAAGAAGAGTGGATTGTGAGATCCACCGGCGGATCGGTGCGGCGTCTTCAGTAATGCGGACGTTGTACCGATCCGTTGTGGTGAAGAAGGAGCTGAGCCGGAAGGCAAAGCTCTCAATTTACCGGTCGATCTACGTTCCCATCCTCACCTATGGTCATGAGCTTTGGGTCATGACCGAAAGGATAAGATCACGGGTACAAGCGGCCCAAATGAGTCTCTCCCTTAGAGATAGGGTGAGAAGCTCTGCCATCCGGGAGGAACTCAAAGTAAAGCCGCTGCTCCTCCACATGGAGAGGAGCCAGATGAGGTGGTTCGGGCATCTGGTCAGGATGCCACCCGAACGCCTCCCTAGGGAGGTGTTTAGGGCACGTCCAACCGGTAGGAGGCCACGGGGAAGACCCAGGACACGTTGGGAAGACTATGTCTCCAGGCTGGCCTGGGAACGCCTCGGGATCTCCCGGGAAGAACTGGCTGGGGAGAGGAATGTCTGGGCTTCCCTGCTTAGGCTGCTGCCCCCGCGACCCGACCTCGGATAGGCGGAACAGGATGGATGGTAATTAAAAGATCAGAGGAAGCTGGCTTCGTACCATAGCAAGTTTTTAAATATAAACAGATTTTTCTGAAAAAATATGCCAAAGGGACGGCGTGGCGCAGTGGGAGAGTGGCCGTGCGCAACCCGAGCGTCCCTGGTTCAATTCCCAACTAGTACCAACCTCGTCACGTCCGTTGTGTCCTGAGCAAGACACTTCACCCTTGCTCCTGGTGGGTGCTGGTTAGCGCCTTGCATGGCAGCTCCCTCCATCAGTGTGTGAATGTGGAAGTAGTATCAAAGCGCTTTGAGTACCTTGAAGGTAGAAAAGCGCTATACAAGTACAACCCATTTATTTATTATCATTTATTTCACAGACCCGCCTCTCCCTTTCTCACCAACTCACAAGATAATTGTTGTTTACGTTAACGTAAGGGGATTGCAGTTCTCAACATATTCTTATCGTAGAAATATGATTGAGGATTTTTGTGACTTCTGATCGTTTGTGAGGGCACCAAAGAGACCTCTGCGTGCGTGTTGGCCGAGCAGCGCATACACCACAGTCGAACTTGTCGTTGCTTTGGATCTTAAGAAAGAGAAAGTTGAGCCATCACCTTCCTTCAGGGCGGACGCTCCAACCACTAGGCAGACCCACCCTGAGATGGGTAGGTTGTGAGTTCAAACCCCGGCCGTGTCATACCAAAGACTATAAAAATCAATCAATCAATGTTTACTTATATAGCCCTAAATCACTAGTGTCTCAAAGGGCTGCACAAACCACTACGACATCCTCGGTAGGCCCACATAAGGGCAAGGAAAAACTCACACCCAGTGGGATGTCGGTGACAATGATGACTATGAGAACCTTGGAGAGGAGGAAAGCAATGGATGTCGAGCGGGTCTAACATGATACTGTGAAAGTTCAATCCATAATGGATCCAACACAGTCGCGAGAGTCCAGTCCAAAGCGGATCCGACACAGCAGCGAGAGTCCCGTTCACAGGAAACCATCCCAAGCGGAGGCGGATCAGCAGCGCAGAGATGTCCCCAGCCGATACACAGGCGAGCAGTACATGGCCACCGGATCGGACCGGACCCCCTCCACAAGGGAGAGTGGGACATAGGAGAAAAAGAAAAGAAACGGCAGATCAACTGGTCTAAAAAGGGAGTCTATTTAAAGGCTAGAGTATACAAATGAGTTTTAAGGTGAGACTTAAATGCTTCTACTGAAAAATGGGAGCCATTACCTCCCTGCTTGGCACTCAGCATCAAGGGTTGGAATTGGGGGGTTGAAACACCAAAAGTGATTCCCGGGCTGCTGCTCACTGCTCCCCTCACCTCTCGGGGGTCAAATGCAGTGAAGAATTTTGCTACACGTAGAGCGCGTGTGACAATCATTGGTACTTTTTTAAAAAACTTGTTCTTATGTTTGTTTGACATACAGCCCTGCATATAACACAACACTATGTTGTGTTCAGAGATCAAACCTTCACTAAAATATGGACTTTTCGCAGAGAACCCACTATTTCATATTGACATTGTTTCTTATGGCCAAATGTGCTTCATTATACAAACTTTCCAATTTACCAACAGTCACGCTGGTGCTGGCGTCTGGGTTGTTTTGGTGGTGGTTTCAGGGATGAGGCCCAAGTGCAGGGTACAACGAGACTTTTATTTTCGATTTGTTCGTTTGTTTGCTCGTGGCTCTCCTCTCTCTCTGTCTTTCGCTCCCCCCTCTCATGGCCTCGGACGCTGCTAATAAAGAAGACAGGTGATTAGATGACCCGTTCCAGCTGGGTAATCCACTCACCTGTCACACGCCCTGCCAGCAGGGGACACGCGGGCCACCCCCCCTTCCACATATACTAATTAAGTTCGTAAAACAAGGTTCTGCTGTATTAAACTATCTGTGATTAATCACAATCAATTATGAGTTCACTATAGACTATGTGAATAATCACTTTTGAATATTCCTAATATTTATCAGCGGAAATATGAAGGGAAAGTCGTGTAGTACCTGGTCTCACCTTTGATTGATTGATCGATACTTTTATTAGTAGATTGCACAGTACAGTACATATTCCGTACAATTGACCACTAAATGGTAACACCCCAATAAGTTTTTCAACTTGTTTAAGTCGGGGTCCAAGTTAATCAATTGAGGTCGTGGCCGTCTTGCTTGCTTACAGGATCAAAGACGTTTTGTTATTTTATGTCCTCTTGCGTGAAGCAGGAAGTGACTTTCTAGCAAATACTGTCACAACAACAGTAGTCTGCTCTTTTGCTGACTTGCTTGAACAGGAAGTGGCGTGCCAGCTCGATTGCGCTCTATTCGTTGTCGTTATAGTTGCCACGTTTTTAGGGTCCTTGGCCCATGGCAAAGGACTCCACAATTAGGGTCCTTGGCCCATGGCAAAAGACTCCTGTGGAGTCCTTTGCCATGGGCCAAGGACCCTATTGAAACTGCTGTGTTTTATTATTATTCCGCACCTACGCGCTGTAATTTGACCCCCTTATCATGCTTCAAAACTCACCAAATTTGACACACACGTCGGTATAGCAAACCTTCCCAACATATTAAGCAACCAATCCCCCAAAATGAAAATTGCGCTCTAGCGAACCCCTAGGAAAAGATTACAGACAAAACTGCATGTAACTTCTGTTAGGAATGTCATAGCGACATGAAACAAAAAACTCCTATGTAGGTCTGACTTAGACCCAATTTTCATACACTCACTTCTTTCAGCAAAAATCTACAGGAAGTTGGCAAAAACCCCTTCAAAATAAAATTTTCGCAAAAAATGCCATTTTTGCCTCTTTGCGCTGTAATTTGACCCCTTTAAAATGCTTCACAAGTCACCAAACTTGGCGCACACATAAGGACTGGCGAATATTGCGATCTAATGAAAAAACCAAACCCAAAACTCAAAATTGCGCTCTAGCGCTATTTTTGAATAAAACACTGAAAAAACTGCTCCTAGGAAGAAAAAACAGACAAAACTGCTTGTAACTTCCGGTAAGAATGTCGGAGAGACATGAAACAAAAACCTCTATGTAGGTCTTGCTTAGACCTACATTTCATAGATTGACAACCCCCAACAAAAATCAACAGGAAGTTTGCAATCCCCCCCTTCAAAACAAAAGTTTTGTAAAAACCGGTCACCTTTCTTCAAACATTATCACCTCTGAGTGCGTTTGTTGTTTTGGCTTCAAACTCGCACAGGAGAGAGATTGAACCCTTCTGATTAAAAGTATAGAACAGAGTTTTGATAAGTTCTCAGCTTTTGATTTTACGCGCCTTCAAAGAACCCCTGTGCAAAGTCTCCTAAAAAATGTCATTTTTGCCTCTTTGAGCTGTTATTTGACCCCCTTAAAATGCTTCTAAACTCACCAAACTTGACACGCACATCAGGTCTGGCAAAAATTGCGATCTGATGAAAAAACCTAACCTCAAAACTCAAAATTGCGCTCTACCGCCCCCCTAGGAGTACAACACGGACAAACTGCTCCTAGGAAGAAAACAGACAAAATTGCTTGTAACTTCCGGTAAGAATGTCGGAGAGACATGAAACAAAAACCTCTATGTAGGTCTCGCTTAGACCTACATTTCATAGATTGACAACCCCCAACAAAAATCAACAGGAAGTTTGCAATCCCCCCTTCAAAACAAAAGTTTTGTAAAAACCGGTCACCTTTCTTCAAACATTATCTCCTCTGAGTGCGTTTGTTGTTTTGGCTTCAAACTCGCACAGGAGAGAGATTGAACCCTTCTGATTAAAAGTATAGAACAGAGTTTTGATAAGTTCTCAGCTTTTGATTTTACGCGCCTTCAAAGAACCCCTGTGCAAAGTCTCCTAAAAAATTTCATTTTTGCCTCTTTGAGCTGTTATTTGACCCCCTTAAAATGCTTCTAAACTCACCAAACTTGACACACACATCAGGTCTGGCAAAAATTGCGATCTGATGAAAAAACCGGGGGCCACATCTGTCCCGCGACATAATTTTATCTGCCCCGCAAACTCATGGAAATTATATTTGGTAATAAAGTGCTTAATATTTTCTCACAAAATTTTTCATTTTGACAGAAAAAATATACGTACTGCTTGAAATCGCATACATTTTCAACTTTAACTGTATCCAATATTACAGTATATTATCATACTTTCCAAACATGTTTTTGTCTAAATAAAAATAGTTAACTTTACAGCCAACCACCCATCAAAGTAATAAAAATGACAATACATTTTACGGTGTTCTTTACAGCATATTATTGTTAATTTAAAAAAGGAAAACACTACTGTTTTTTGCCTTGAAATTCTTTTGACTGAGCTGCCAGTTCTTGACTGTAAAATCTACGGTTGTAGTTTGTAACGGTGTAATACTTTAAATGGAAACACGGTACATTTGTTTTTACGCTAAAAAAAAACTGGTAGCTAAGTTGCCAGAATAAAAAAAAGAACTTGTACTGTTTTTTCATTAACATTATAATGTTGTAAAAATTCAACACCATTCTGGAAACTAAGCTGCCTTAAAAACGCCCCAAAAAACAGTGGTACTGTTTTTCCATTTACCGTAAAATGTTTTTAAATTGTTTTTTTTTTTTAAAACACTGTTTTACAGTAAAATTTTGTAAATGTAAAGTTTTGACTGTAAAATTGACAGTCTACTTAAAACCATGTATATAGTTAATAATGAAAAAATGTTTTTAAAAATACATTTTTAAAAAAACACTGTTTTACAGTAAAATTTTGTAAATGTAAAGTTTTGACTGTAAAATTGACAGTCTACTTAAAACCCTGTATATAGTTAATAATGATAAAATGTTTTTAAAAATACATTTTTTTTAAAACAGTTTTACAGTAACATTTTGCAAATGTAAAGTTTTGACTGTAAAATTGACAGTCTACTTAAAACCCTGTATATAGTTAATAATGATAAAATGTTTTTGAAAATACATTTTTTTTTAAAACACTGTTTTACAGTAAAATTTTGTAACTGTAAAGTTTTGACTGTAAAATTGACAGTCTACTTAAAACCCTGCATAGAGTTAATAATGATAAAATGTTTTTAAAAATACATTTTTTTTAAAAACACTGTTTTTCAGTAAAATTTTGTAAATGTAAAGTTTTGACTGTAAAATTGACAGTCTACTTAAAACCCTGTATATAGTTAATAATGATAAAATGTTTTTAAAAATACATTTTTTCAAAACACTGTTTTTACACTAAAATTTTGTAAATGTAAAGTTTTGACTGTAAAATTGACAGTCTACTTAAAACCCTGTATATAGTTAATAATGATAAAATGTTTTTAAAAATACATTTTTTTAAAAACACTGTTTTACAGTAAAATTTTGTAAATGTAAAGTTTTGACTGTAAAATTGACAGTCTACTTAAAACCCTGTATATAGTTAATAATGATAAAATGTTTTTAAAAATACATTTTTTCAAAACACTGTTTTTACACTAAAATTTTGTAAATGTAAAGTTTTGACTGTAAAATTGACAGTCTACTTAAAACCCTGTATATAGTTAATAATGATAAAATGTTTTTAAAAATACATTTTTTTAAAAACACTGTTTTACAGTAAAATTTTGTAAATGTAAAGTTTTGACTGTAAAATTGACAGTCTACTTAAAACCCTGTATATAGTTAATAATGAAATCCAGAGGCAAATTCATACATTATTAAGGTTACAAGTGGCCCTTGGATGGCAGCTATAACTGCCATGTGGCCCTCAATGAAAACCAGTTTGATATCCCTGCTGTACATCGTTTAAATCAACCGAAAAAAGGACACAACTGCAGAATTTCATCCACAAACATTTTTTAAAAATGTTTTACTTGAATGCATTTAATGTATTAGCTCAAAACCCAGTAAAAGTTTTCTCAAATGTTATGTCAGGGTTCATTTTTAAATGTGTGTGCATTGACCTGATCACTGACCTTATAACAACAGTATTTGTAAAAAAAAAAATAATGAAATGCAGAAGTGCTGTAAAATCTTTTTTTTTTTTTTTTAGAGTCCACCCCTTCCGGATGGCCATCTTTGTTGGGGCCTGCTGGGTCTAGTTCCAGCGTCTATCGTGGCTTGGTGCATGCTGGGGTAGGTTACCTTTTCTGTCAGCGTGTCTGTGATTTTTTTTTTAAAGTATTTTATTTTTTATTTTTTTTAATCCTTATAATAAATATACAAATCCATTTAATAAAGTCAAATACAAATCAGGCAACAAGAGAAGTACCCCACACTTCTCTTTTGTAAAGTAAATCTGTACAGCCAATACGGGGATCTACATCAACTATATAATTTGCCTGAGTAGCTGGACAAGACATTAAAAAAAATAATAATTAAAAAAAAATCCAAACAAAATGGGAAATTAATCTGCTACTATACATAATTTATTAGTTATTTTTTTGTGATTAAGCACATGAGCTAACTCATTATTTTTGACAGTCCTAATATATTAGCCCTATATGGTGGGGCTGTCAAACTTAAGGAGCTTAAATTCAATTATTTAAAAAAATAATAATAATAAAATAAATTCTGCAATTTTCCGTGATTGTGATAATTCTATATATAAGAAGATGGATGGATATTTATGACATGCCTAATATATTAGCCCTATATATTGGGGCTGTCAAACTTAAGGAGCTTAAAATTACCTATTTAAAAAAAAAATCTAATTAAATTCTGCAATTGTACATGATTGTGATAATTTTTCATTATTTATGACAGTCCTAATATATTAGCCCTATGTATGGGAGCTGTCAAAATGTTGACAGTTACAAATATATATGTATGTATATATATATATATATATATATGTGTGAGTTTTTAATTAACTTTTACAATAATACATTTTATTAAATTATTAACCCTCTATATCAGGGATGTCATCATTTCTGTGATTGATCGCAAAAAATATCGCACTAATTATGTACAGTCGGATTAATTCCGCATTTAATTATTTTTTACAATTTAATTTGAGCTCCTTTAATCGGATTAATGCTATAAATTTGAATGATTAATTACATTAGTTAATATGTATTTTTAAATTCCACATTTTATTTAGATTTTTTCTTATCATTTAAAAATATTTATATATTTTGATAAATCATTAGCCCCTTATATTAGGGCTGTCAGATTTAAGTAGCTTAAAATCAACTATTTAAAAAAAAAAATGATGCAACTATACATGATTCCTGTAATAATTTGTGTGAGTAATCATATGAGTTAAAACATAAGTCCTAAAATGTTAGCCCTATATGTTAGAGCTGTCAAAATTTTGACAGTTGCAGAATAATTCCTAATTTATTTCGATTTTAAATTTTTACAAAAATATATTTTTATAATTAGCCCTCTATATAAGGGCTGTCAAATTTAAAGAGTTAATTTATGTGATTTATCGCCCCAAAAAATACCGCATTAGCAATACAGTTAGATTAATTCTGCATTTTATTATTTTTTTTTACAATCATTTATTTTGAGCTCCTTGATTAATGCTATAAATGTGTATGATTAATTATGCGAGTTAAGTCATTCTTTTTGACCGGCCTAATATATGTAGTATATTAGGACTGTCAACATTTTGACAGTAGAAGTATAATTCCTCATTTTATTAGGATTTTTTTTTCTTTTTAATCAACTTTTACAGTAATACATTTAATTGAATTATCAGCCATCTCTATATATTATGAATGTCAAATTTAACAAGTTAACTTATGTGATTAATGACAAAAAATATCACATTAATCATGTACAGTTAGATTAATTCCGCATTTTATTTTGATCTCCTTTACGTTGATTAATGCTATAAATTTGTATGATCAATGACATTAGTTAAGGCATTATTTTTGATTTCCCTAACATATACAGTATTTTAGGACTGTCAAAATGTTGACAATGGCAGAATAATTCCTCATTTTAGTTAGATTTTTTTTTACTTATTAACCTTACAATAATACATTTTATTAGATTATTATCCCTCTATGTTAGGGATGTGGAATTTTTTACAATAATTTATTTTGAGCTCATTGACCTTGATTAATGCTATGAATTTGTATGATTAAAATTTTGAAAGTGAAAGAATAATTCCTCTTTTTATTTAGATTTTTTTTATTTATCAACTCTTACGATAATGTTGGGATGTCGCATGGCTGCAGTTGTGTGTCCCCGAGTATGCAAGAATCCAGGAGAGTTGCGTGGAGGTAAGATGAATTTAATACACAAAAGAAAATAACAAAAGCAAACATAAAGCAGTCGTGCAGATAAACGTTCTCAACATAATATTATCATCGAGCACTGAGGAGTGCTCGAGTGAAACATAAATAGACTAGTGTGATTGACAGCAGGTGTGAACCGCTGCCAATCAACGAAAAGAGAAAAATAGTGCTCCGTGAATAAAAACAGGAAATACAACAAAATAAGAGCACTGAACCGGAAGTAAATACAAAAACACAAAAAACTAACAGAAATGAAGTGACACATCGTTACAGGACCTCCCCCTCAAGGAACAGATACCAGATGTTCCCTGGGAAAGAAAAAAAAATGGAAAAAAGTCCAAAATGTAAGGGAGGGTGGAGGGAGGATTTGGTGGAGGGTTGCCAAACCTCGTGTCCCCGCAGCCAGCGAGGGAAAGTCAGGTGGCGGCGCCGCGTAGAGCGCCGCTGGAACTGGCGAGGCGGGCGGCCAGGGAACGGCCAAATCACTGGCCGAAAAAGAGGAGAGTGCGCAGGGCACGGCCACATCCACGGCCGACGTAGAAGCGGGCGCGCTGAAGCAGGCCGGGAAGCAGAAGACGTAACCGGCGGCGTGGAAACCGCAGGCGTCATCAACGGCGTGGAAGTGGCAGATGTCATCGGCGGCGTGAAAGCGGCAGACGTCATCGGCGGCGTGAAAGCGGCAGACGTCATCGGCGGCGTGAAAGCGGCAGACGTCATCGGCGGCGTGAAAGCGGCAGACGTCATCGGCGGCGTGAAAGCGGCAGGCGTCATCGGCGGCGTGAAAGCGGCAGGCGTCATCGGCGGCGTGAAAGCGGCAGGCGTCATCGGCGGCGTGAAAGCGGCAGACGTCATCGGCGGCGTGAAAGCGGCAGACGTCATCGGCGGCGTGAAAGCGGCAGACGTCATCGGCGGCGTGAAAGCGGCAGACGTCATCGGCGGCGTGAAAGCGGCAGACGTCATCGGCGGCGTGAAAACGGCAGACGTCATCGGCGGCGTGAAAGCGGCAGACGTCATCAACGGCGTGGAAGCAACAGACGTCATCGGCGGCGTTGAAGCGGCAGGCGTCATCGGCGGCGTGATTGTTGCAGATGTCATCGGCGGCGTGATTGTTGCAGATGTCATCGGCGGCGTGAAAGCGGCAGATGACGCCGGGCGAGGAGCAGCAAATGCTGGCCGAGGAATAGCGGATGCCGGCGGTGACGAAGCCCGGCGTGGTGCTGCTCTTGGCGGCGTTGGGGCTCGGCGTGGAGCCGGCGTTGGGGCTCGGCGTGGAGCCGGCGTTGGGGCTCGGCGTGGAGCCGGCGTTGGGGCTCGGCGTGGAGCCGGCGTTGGGGCTCGGCGTGGAGCCGGCGTTGGGGCTCGGCGTGGAGCCGGCGTTGGGGCTCGGCGTGGAGCCGGCGTTGGGGCTCGGCGTGGAGCCGGCGTTGGGGCTCGGCGTGGAGCCGGCGTTGGGGCTGTGCGAAAGCCCGCCAGGCACGTAGATGTCTCCGTGGAAGGAGACGCTTGCGAAGATGACAGCAGTGTGTGCCTGGCTGCACCGCAGTGTATTGTGGGCCCCCCTCCACTAGGCGGCTGCCAGAAACCGTCCACACTTGCGGGAAGACATGCCTGCTCGTCGGCGTCCCCCGGTGCGAAAACCAGGGACGGGCGGGAGGAGGCCAGGAAGAGGGACGAAGACACGTCCCGCGCCGAGTCCCAGCAGGAGGACAAAAGTGACCTCACTGTGGGCTCCACTGGAGCTCTCGGCGATCCAAAAAAGAGAGCGGGAGCTGGCAGAAAGAGCAGCCGGGGAGCAGCCGCTGGAAGCTGCGTAGGAGCAGGGAGAAGCAGCTCAGCAGACGACGGGAAGGATGGCGGCGGCGGACGTGCCGGTCGGAGAGCCGCAGTAGGCGACGGAGCCGCAGGAGCCGCGAGACGTGAAGGAGGAGGTGGGCGCGCCGGTCGGTGAGACGTAGCCGGCAGCGTTGCCGAGAGGAAGGATGGCGGCGGAGGACGCGCCGGTCGGTGAGCCGTAGCCGGTAGCGTTGCCGCGGGAGCCGCGAGGCATGCAGGAAGTGGCGGACGTGCTGGTCGGAGAGCCGTAGTCAGCCGTCGAGCCGAGAGGAAAGATGGCGGCGGGGGACGCGCCGGTCGGAGAGCCGAAGCCGGTGGCGTTGCCGCGGGGAGAGGGTCCGCATCTGTTGGCTGGGACCGCACAAACCTGGCCTTCAAGTCCTCCAGGAATTGTGCGGTCCAGAACGTCGGCTGAGGATTGCCGACAGGGATTCTCGCGAGGACACTTTCTTCTGGCTCGATGATACTGTTGGGATGTCGCATGGCTGCAGTTGTGTGTCCCCGAGTATGCAAGAATCCAGGAGAGTTGCGTGGAGGTAAGATGAATTTAATACACAAAAGAAAATAACAAAAGCAAACATAAAGCAGTCGTGCAGATAAACGTTCTCAACATAATATTATCATCGAGCACTGAGGAGTGCTCGAGTGAAACATAAATAGACTAGTGTGATTGACAGCAGGTGTGAACCGCTGCCAATCAACGAAAAGAGAAAAATAGTGCTCCGTGAATAAAAACAGGAAATACAACAAAATAAGAGCACTGAACCGGAAGTAAATACAAAAACACAAAAAACTAACAGAAATGAAGTGACACATCGTTACAGATAATACATTTTATGAAATTATTAGCCCTCTATATTAGGGTCTGTCTAATTTAACAAATGAACATGTGTGATTTATCACCAAAAAATATCGCATTAATTAGATTAATTCCGCATTTTATTTTTTTTCACGATGTATTTTGAGCTCCTTGATTGTTATTATTATTTACATGAGTTAAGTCGTTATTTTTGACATATACAGTATATTAGGACTGTCAAAATGTTGACATTTGCAGATTAATTCCTCATTTTATTTAGATTTTTTTAATTTATTGACCCTTACAATAATACATTTTATTAAATTATTAGCCCTCTATATTAGGGATGTCGAATTTAACAAATTAACATATGTGATTTATCACAAAAAATATCGCATAATACGATTGATTCCGCATTTTATTATTTTTTACAAGGTATTTTGAGATCCTTGATAATTGCTATAAATTTCTATGATTAATCAGTTGTCGTTATTTTTGACATCTACAGTATATTAGGGCTGTCCAAATGTTGACATTTGCAGATTAATTCCTCATTTAATTTTTTTATTTACCCTTCCAATAATACATTTTATGAAATTATTAGCCCTCTGTATTAGGGATGTCCAATTTTAACAAATTAACATATGTGATTTATCAGCAGGAATATTGCATTAATTAGATTAATTCTGCATTTTATTATTATTTTACAATGTATTTTGATCTCCTTGATAATTGCGATACATTTTTATGATTGAGTTATTATTTTTTGACATATACAGTATATTAGGGCTGTCAAAATGTTGACATTTGCAGATTAATTCCTCATTTTATTTAGATTTTCATTAACCCTTACAATAATACATTTTATTAAATGATTAGCCCTCTTTATTAGGGATGTTGAATTCAATAAATTAACATATGTGATTTATCACAAAAAATATCCCATTAATACGATTGATTCCGCATTTTATTATTTTTTATAATGTATTTTGAGATCCTTGATAATTGCTATAAATTTCTATGATTAATCAGTTATTATTTTTGACATATACAGTATATTAGGGCTGTCCAAATGTTGACATTTGCAGATTAATTCCTCATTTAATTTTTTTTATTCACCCTTCCAATAATACATTTTATTAAATTATTAGCCCTCTGTATTAGGAATGTCAAATTTGAACAAATTAACATATGTGATTTATCACCAAGAAATATTGCATTAATTAGATTAATTCCGCATTTTATTATTTTTTTACAATGTATTTTGATCTCCTTGATAATTGCGATACATTTTTATGATTGAGTTATTATTTTTTGACATATACAGTATATTAGGGCTGTCAAAATGTTGACATTTGCAGATTAATTCCTCATTTTATTTAGATTTTTTTTAAATGTATTAACCCTTGCAATAATGCGTTTTATTAAATTATTAGCCCTCTAGATTAGGGATGTCGAATTTTAACTAATTAACATGTGATTTATCACAAAAAAATATCACATTATAAGATTAATTCCGCATTTTGTTATTGTTTACAAGGTATTTTGAGATCCTTGATAATTGCTATAAATTTCTATGATTAATGAGTTGTTATTTTTGACATATACAGTATATTAGGGCTGTCCAAATGTTGACATTTGCAAATTAATTCCTCATTTAATTTTTTTAATTTACCCTTCCAATAATACATTTTATTAAATTATAAGCCCTCTGTATTAGGGATGTCAAATTTTAACAAATTAACATATGTGATTTATCACCAATAATATTGCATTAATAAGATTAATTCCGCATTTTATTATTTTTTACAATGTATTTTGATCTGCTTGATAATTGCGATACATTTTTATGATTGAGTTATTATTTTTTGACATATACAGTATATTAGGGCTGTCAAAATGTTGACATTTGCAGATTAATTCCTCATTTTATTTAGATTTTTTTTTTATTTATTAACCCTTGCAATAATGCAGTTTATTAAATTATTAGCCCTCTAGATTAGGGATGTCGAATTTTAACTAATTAACATGTGATTTATCACAAAAAAATATCACATTATAAGATTAATTCCGCATTTTGTTATTGTTTACAAGGTATTTTGAGATCCTTGATAATTGCTATAAATTTCTATGATTAATGAGTTGTTATTTTTGACATATACAGTATATTAGGGCTGTCAAAATGTTGACATTTGCAGATTAATTCCTCATTTTATTTAATTTTGTATTTATTTATTTTCCCTTACAATATATATATTTTTTTAATTATTAGCCCACTATATTAGGAATGTAAAATTTTAACAAATTAACATATGATTTATCACCAAAAATATTGCATTGATTAGATTAATTACGCATTTTATTTTTTATAATGTATTTTGAGATCCTTGATAATTGCGATAAATTTGTATGATTGAGTTGTTGTCGTTATTTTTGACATATACAGTATATTAGGGCTGTCCAAATGTTGACATTTGCAGATTAATTCCTCATTTAATTTTTTTTTATTTACCCTTCCAATAATACATTTTATTAAATTATTAGCCCTCTGTATTAGGAATGTCAAATTTTAACAAATTAACATATGTGATTTATCACCAAGAATATTGCATTAATTAGATTAATTCCGCATTTTATTATTTTTTACAATGTATTTTGATCTCCTTGATAATTGCGATACATTTTTATGATTGAGTTATTATTTTTGACATATACAGTATATTAGGGCTGTCAAAATGTTGACATTTGCAGATTAATTCCTCATTTTATTTAGTTTTTTTTTACATTTATTAACCCTTGCAATAATGCATTTTATTAAATTATTAGCCTACTAGATTAGGGATGTCGAATTTTAACTAATTAACATGTGATTTATCACAAAAAAATATCGCATTATAAGGTTAATTCCGCATTTTGTTATTGTTTACAAGGTATTTTGAGATCCTTGATAATTGCTATAAATGTCTATGATTAATCAGTTGTCGTTATTTTTGACATATACAGTATATTAGGGCTGTCCAAATGTTGACATTTGCAGATTAATTCCTCATTTTATTTAATTTTTTATTTATTTATTTACCCTTACAATAATATTTTTTTTTAATTATCAGCCCACTATATTAGGAATGTCAAATTTTAACAAATTAACATATGATTTATCACCAAAAATATTGCATTGATTAGATTAATTACGCATTTAATTTTTTATAATGTATTTTGAGATCCTTGATAATTGCGATAAATTTGTATGATTGAGTTGTCGTTATTTTTGACATATACAGTATATTAGGGCTGTCAAAATGTTGACATTTGCAGATTAATTCCTCATTCAATTTTTTTGTATTTCTTTTTAACAAAAACGATAAGCCATATATATTAGGGCTGTCCAAATTAACGAGGTTACTCATGTTATTAATCACAAGTTTTGTGCAAATCAATGAAATGTGTGTTCCTGAATGACATCTTGACAATAAAATTGCATTTTGGGTCCGACTATTGGGGTGTTTTCTTAAATAATTTTAAATAATGCAGTTAAGTAATCACACGTGATTAATCATGATTAATCTAAGTTGCATTTTATTGTATATATATATATATATATATACATATATATATATATATACATATATATATATATATATGTGTATATATATATATATATATTAGGGGTGGGCAAATTAATGCGTTAATTAAGCGTTAACTCATCAATCTATTAACGCCGACAATTATTTTATCGCACATTTGCGTATGTTTTTTACATGCTTTTATTTTGTTAACGCCTTTTCTTAACAAGATGGCGTGGAGGGGCTCTTGGTAAAGATGGAACATTTGGCAAAAATACCGGACAATTCTGCAAATGTCATGGCTGGCTTACAGCGTGGTCACTCCGGGATCACTTACGACCGCCAGACAATTCTGGATGTGGATAGATCGGGCCGTTTTGGACTGAATGAGGCGTGCTAGCTAGCATGGGAATACTTTGCCGGCTACATCCAGCGGCCTGTGAAGCAGCGGAGTATATGTGTTGTCTGTCTATTTATGAATAATGCAGACCAGGAGTGTTGGCTGACTTCTTAACGTTTACTTTCAGAGCGTGCATATCACAACATACAAGATGTCGTCATGGCGACACAACCTATACCGGGCTACCGCGCATGCTCCTCACTCCTGTTGCATGCTGGGTAGGGTAGTTCTTTTATTCCCTGGCTCATAACATCACAATATAGTACCATGTATATGATGCCTTCAGTTTATCAAAGCACCAAGCAAACAATCGGAAAATTCCCATCATATCAATTCCTAGATATGGTCATAATTATTTTAAGTGCACTACGCAGAATAAACACAACATTATTAATATTGCTACTACGGATAATTTGATCCAAAATTCCCTAAAACAGCCCACTACCTATAATATAGGTTTTTTAAACATAAGATCCCTGATAAAAAAAAATGTTTCCTCAGAAATTGCCTGTTCAGATGTTATGATTGTGGCTCAGAGATTTGTATGTAGATTATATTTATTTTCCATAACAAACAGGATAACTTAAATACCCTGGCAGTGGCAATAAGCTTAAATGTTTGTATTTACATTTTTTGGAGTTGATTTTCATCAAATATGCTATTTAACTGCTACTGTTTAACAAGGACTGATTTAAATTGTGTTTGCACAACAAATGTTTTGGCGCTTTTGTTCATGTGGGAGAATATTCCAATAAAGGTGCACTACACACTACTTTTGAATTCATTATTGGGCTTTGCATATACAATGCAGTTAATCGCGATTAACTTCGATTAAAAATGTTAATCGTTGCCCAGCCCTAATATATACATATATATATATATGTATATGTATATATATATATATATATAAAACCTTTTCACACTGTCATAAGGTATTGTGCAAAAAATGTTGAGGGCAACAATAAATGTATTCCATTTTGGAATTAGGCTGCAACATAAGAAAATGTGGGAAAAGTGTGAATCCAAACTTTGAACCAACTGTCTATAGCACAATTTTTCCATTTTCCAGGGCTTCGTATTGAAGTTTGGAGAAGACGCATCACTTGTGGTCTCCTGCACGCTCCTCCTGGCTTCCAGTGTGTGTGTGTTGTGCAGCACCAGGAAGAGAAAGGTACTGTGGCATGTGTTTATTTACATCTGGTGTAGTACAGTGTTTTTCAACCTTTTTTTTTTGCGTTTAAAGAATCCAGTGGCACACCACCAGCAGAAATCATTAAAAAAAGTAAACTCCGTTGACGGTAAAAAAGTCGTTGTCGCAATTGTTAGCTATGACTTTAAAGCATAACCAAGCATGCATCACTATAGCTCTTGTCTCAAAGTAGGTGTACTGTCACATCACACCCTGACTTATTTGCACTTATTTTGCTCTTTTCCTGTGTGTAGTGTTTTACTTCTTGTCTTGTGCTCCTATTTTGGTGTCTTTTTTTTGCCATTTTCCTGTAGCAGTTTCATGTCTTCCTTTGAGCGATATTTCCCGCATATACCGTATTTTTCAGACTGTAAGTCGCAGTTTTTTTTTTCATAGTTTGGCGGAGGGTGCGACTTATACTCAGGAGCAGGGGCGTCGCCAGACATATTTCACTGGGGCACGTGCCCCACTGTTGATCTGCAGTGCCCCAGTAAAAATTTCACCAATAAAAAAAAAAAATTCAGAGTTTTAAGTCTAGATAACATAGACAACCGCGCACATACTACTTAGTATGGTAATTGATTGCTACTGTATTCACTCCACGTGACAATGAGCACATGGCTACTTAATATGGTAATTTATTCATGTGTGGATCGAGACTTCGGTTGAGAGAGAGGGGGGTTGGGGGGTTCGAATCACTGCGTGAGGTAGGTGACGTTAGCCAACAACAATTTGTTAATTACAATATTTTGATTTTGATTTGACTCAAACTGTAACTCCTAGATGGATTTAAGAAAGTTATCCGCCCGCAGCAGAGAAGAAGCAGCAGGAATGAGAGATGTAAGTGAAGTCCTAGCTAGCTAGGCAACATCATTGTCTTAAGTTGATGCTAAGTTAGCTAACGTTATTCCTTGTATCAAAACAAACATATTCATTTGCTGTACGAGCTGTCGGGGGAATTTCCAATGAACATGAAACATCATGTTGGTTATTGTCTGCTGCTTCTGCATCAATGATGATTTGGAGTCAGCATGTGTGAGTCAAATGCTTTATCTTCAGGAAGAAAAACATTTTTCCATATCATCAAGTCGTGAGACAAATTTTTAAATCATTCAAGTTTATTTCACAGAAAAATAGCACAGTAGACTTGTCTTGTTAATCGGTGCGACTTTGACTAAAATAATCTTGTTTTGTCACCAGAAAAATGGCTACAGCTAAAGCATCTGGTTTTGTTTCCAGAAAAAATAGTAACATTTCTGTATTTGTTTTCAGAAAGATGGCTGAAAATATCGGGTTTTGTTGCCCCATTTAGATTTTAAAAAAATATATTTCCATGTCTGTCCTGAGTCCTCCTCCAACTTGTTAGTCGCTTTGCCTTTTGCTAAAATACTCACTAATAATCACTAGAAAAATGGCTAAAAATATCCACATTTTGATTTTTTTCTCCCTAAACTTTTTTTTTTTCATGCACACATCTGACTGAAAATGACACACAATCCACTTTTATGTGAGGAGCCAGCAGTTGGGAACCACTGGTCAACTGTATAACAGTTCCTGTAATATTTCCATGTCTGTCCAGAGTGATTGACCACTTTGCAAAAATGAAAAGGAGACGTTCCAGTTTACTTCTCAGAAAATGATTCCCTGAACAGACACACAACAGTTGTTCATTTATTCTACTACTGTGGCTTTATTGTTTTGTGTATATTTTATAGTTTTGTGTATCTGAAATAGGATTAGCCACATTGCCATAAATGGAAATTAAATAATATAAAAGAACCCAGAGATGTAGGGCTGCTTTATTTTTGGTTTTACTTTTGTAGATGTTAAATTTGCAGATGATTACTGCAATATATATTTCCAAAAGATTCATTGCTCTTCCTTTTTGATTTTACCAGTAGCAGTTTAGAAGTCTGGAGTAAAAAAGTGCACAAGTAGGTCAAATGCATGAGTTAATTTCAGGTGGTTCATCAAAGATCCATACAACATCATCTGATATGATTTCATAGTTTAAAGCACTATTTATGTATTTTTTTATGATAAATAAGTGCTAAAAATGTTTTTGCTTGCGCGCTTTGCACGCTCACATGAATTATTTGTGCCCCAGGTGTGCCCCAGTAAAGTATTAGGTCTAGTGACGCCCCTGCTCAGGAGCGACTTATGTGTAAAATTGTTAACACATTACTGTAAAATACCAAATAATATTATTTAGCTCATTCACGTAAGAGACTAGACGTATAAGATTTCATGGGATTTAGCGATCGGGATTGACGGATTGTTTGGTAAACCTATAGCATGTTCTATATCATGGGTGTCAAACTCTGGCCCGTGGGCCAAATTTGGCCCACCGTGTTATTTAAATTGGCCCTTGAGGCAATATCAAATTAACATTAGAGCTGGCCCGCCGTTATTATAACACGAGACTCCCGAATTTCAGTGCCCTTGCCAAAAATCACCCGGGGCAACCATTCTCCCGAATTTCTCTCGATTTCCACCCAAACAACATCATTGCATTCAACGTCCTCTACAACCTGTCGTCCCGTCCGCTTTTTCTCCATACAAACATTGTGCCAGCCCAGTCATATACTATATGCGGACTTTACACACAAACAAGTGAATGCAAGACATACTTGGCCAATCGCCATACAGGTCACACTGAGAGTGGCCGTATAAACAACTTTTAACCCTGTTGCAAATATGCACCACACTGTGAACCCACACCAAACGAGAATGACAACCACATTTCGGGAGAACATCCGCACCGTAACACAACAGAACAAATACCCAGAAACCCTTGCAGCACTAACTCTTCCGGGATGCTACAATATACACCCCTCCGCTACCACCAAACCCCGCCAAGTTAATGTTGACATTTACATCAGAAAGCTGCAAATAGGAAAGAGGCATTCAATTTTTTATTTCAATTTTATTTAATATACCATTGATATTTTTTTATTATTATTATTTGAAAATTGATTTTACATGTCACCATAAAGTTATACAAGCATTGCTCGTTCAATATTCAATTCAAAACTGTGAACCCACACCAAACAAGAATGACAACCACATTTCGGGAGAACATCCGCACCGTAACACAACAGAACAAATACCCAGAACCCCTTGCAGCACTAACTCTTCCGGGATGCTACAATATACACCCCTCCGCTACCACCAAACCCCGCCAAGTTATTGTTGACATTTACATCAGAAAGCTGCAAATAGGAAAGAGGCATTCAATTTTTTATTTCAATTTTATTTAATATACCATTGATATTTTTTTATTATTATTATTTGAAAATCGATTTTACATGTCACCATAAAGTTATACAAGCATTGCTCGTTCAATATTCAATTCAAAACTGTGAACCCACACCAAACAAGAATGACAACCACATTTCGGGAGAACATCCGCACCGTAACACAACAGAACAAATACCCAGAACCCCTTGCAGCACTAACTCTTCCGGGATGCTACAATATACACCCCTCCGCTACCACCAAACCCCGCCAAGTTATTGTTGATATTTACATCAGAAAGCTGCAAATAGGAAAGAGGCATTCAATTTTTTATTTCCATTTTATTTAATATACCATTGATATTTTATTATTATTATTATTTGAAAATCGATTTTACATGTCAACATAAAGTTATACAAGCATTGCTCGTTCAATATTCAATTCAAAACTTGTTTGGGTCCCTGTTAAAAGGTTAATTTGTTCAACCTTGGCCCGCGGCTTAGTTCACTCTAAAATTTTGGCCCACTCTGTATTTGAGTTTGACACCCCTGCCCTATATGTTATTGTTATTTGAATGACTCTTACCATAACATACCAGGCACCTTCTCAGTTGGTTATTTACGCGTCATATAACGCAGTGGTCCCCAACCACCGGGCTGTGGCCCGATTGGTACCGGGCCGCAGAATTTTTTTTTATTCATTTTTTTTTATTTTTTTTAATTAAATCAACATAAAAGACACAATATACACTTACAATTAGTGCACCAACCACAAAAAACTCACCTTTTCATGATAAAGAAAAAAAAAACAAAAAAAAAACGATTCTCCCCCACCCACCCCCGGGCCGCTGGACAAATTATTAAGCGTTGGCCGGTCCGCGGATACAAAAAGGTTGGGGACCACTGATATAACGTACACTTATTCAGCCTGTTGTTCACTATTCTGTATTTATTTTAAATTGCCTTTCAAATGTCTATTCTTGGTGTTAGGTTTTATCAAAAAAATTGTCCCCCAAAAATGCTACTTATACTCCAGTGCGGCTTATATATGTTTTTTCCCTTCTTTATAATGCATTTTCGGCAGGTGCGACTTATACTCCGAAAAATACAGTACTTTGTTTTAGCAATCAAGAATATTTCAGTTGTTTTTATCCTTCTTTGTGGGGACATTGTTGATTGTCATGTCATGTTCGGATGTACATTGTCTTTACTCCACAGTAAGTCTTTGCTGTCGTCCAGCATTCTGTTTTTGTTGACTTTATAGCCAGTTCAGTTTTAGTTGTGTTCTGTATAGCCTTCCCTAAGCTTCAATGCCTTTTTTTTTTTAGAGGCACTCTACTTTTGTTTATTTTTTCTTTAAGCATTAGACACATTTTTACCTGCACACTGCCTCCCGCTGTTCCCAACATCTACAAAGTAATTAGCTACCGGCTGCCACCTACTGCTATGGAAGAGTATTACACTCTCCCATAGCAATATTTTTAGCCAGAATAGGTGAAATTAGATCATCTCCCACGGCGTGTGTGCCTCGGCACAGTGGTTGAAAAACACTGGTGTAGTAGAGAGAGATGGAGAACCCCTGATCTCCATTGTCACCTTGGGAGTTGTTATTCCCGCTCCACTTTCTGCCGCACGAGGGTCTCCAGCGAGAACAGATGCGCGTCCTTGTCCTCGGGCAGGATGCTCCTGACGGCGTGGGCCAGCTGGAACAGGTACTCCGTGTTCTGCCCGCTCGGCCCCCTGGAGCCCACGATCTGCTCGGCGATCTCCTCCAGGGGGGCGGGGCCCAGGTAGTCGGGGTTGTCCCGCGCGCCGATGTAGAGGAGCGTCTGGGCGGGGGTGAGGCCGTCGTCCCGTCTGGGGTGGAAGGCCACGGGCATGACCCGGTAGCCGCCCTTCTCCCGGTAGTCCAGGTAGCGCTTCACTTCCTGCTCGCGGCCCGTGGGGAGCTTGTAGGCCACGCCCCAAACGCAGCCCTAATGAAAAACGACGCCTGTTTGTTTACTCGACGGCAGAGAGTAGCAGGAGTCAGAAAATAGGTCATTCTGCACACTAAATGTTGGAGGAGGTGTTATGATCCCCTGCCCGGATCCTATTTTTGAGTCTTTTGGCTTGTCTGTTTGTTTTGGACTCTTTCGGTTCCTGTCTGTGCACCTCTAAGTTTGTTTCCATGGTTACTCATTGTGATTACTGTCTTGAGGTAAAGGCCTACTGAAATGAGATGTTCTTATTTAAACGGGGATAGCAGGTCCATTCTATGTGTCATACTTGATCATTTCACCATATTGCCATATTTTTGCTGAAAGGATTTAGTAGAGAACATCCACGATAAAGTTTGCAACTTTCGGTGCTAAGAGAAAAGCCCTGCCTCTACCGGAAGTCGCAGACGCTGACGTCACATGTTGATGGCTCCTCACATATTCACATTGTTTTTAATGGGAGCCTCCAACAAAAATAGCTATTCGGACCGAGAAAACGACAATTTCCCCATTATTTCAGCGAGGATGAAAGATTTGTGTTTGAGGATATTGATAGCGACGGACTAGAAAAAAAAAAAGTAAAAAAAAAAAACACAATTGCATTGGGACGGATTCAGATCTTTTAAGACACATTTACTAGGATAATTCTGGGAAATCCCTTATCTTTCCATTGTGTTGCTAGTGTTTTAGTGAGTTTAACAGTACCTGATAGTCGGAGGCGTGTGTCCACAGGTGTTTTGACGCCAATGTCTCAGGGAAGTCGACGGTAGCTTTATGGAACCGACTTTTTACCACAATTTTTTTCACCGAAACCGGCTGGTTGACATTCGGTCGGGATCCATGTTCGCTTGAACGCTCCGATCCATAGTAAAGTTTCACCTCCGTGAATTTTAAACAAGGAATCGCCGTGTGTTTGTGTGGCTAAAGGCTAAAGCTTCCCAACTCTATCTTTCTACATTAACTTCTCCAATATTAATTGAACAAATTGCAAAAGATTCAGCAACACAGATGTCCAAAATACTGTGTAATTATGCCGTTAAAGCAGACGACTTTTAGCTGTGTGTGTGCGCAGCGCTCATATTTCCTAACAGCCCGTGACGTCATCATTACGCGACGTTTTCAAGAAGAAACTCCCGGGAAATTTAAAATTGCAATTTACTAAACTAAAAAGGCTGTATTGGCATGTGTTGCGATGTTAATATTTCATCATTGATATATAAACTATCAAAATGTGTGGTGGCTAGTAGTGGCTTTCAGTAGGCCTTTAAACCTGCTTTTTTTGTTCATTTGTTCTTGCTTCGTAGTTTGTGTTCACACAACAGTGACGACTTTGGTTACCAGTTCTGATTGTGCAGGCTTCCATGCTAAGTCCCTTTATTCTTTCTTGCTCCCATGCTAGTTCTGTTTGTTTTTGTCAAAGTCTGATTTATTTTTAATAAATTATTTGTTTTGATGAAGAAGGAGCTGAGCCGGAAGGCAAAGCTCTCAATTTACCGGTCGATCTACGTTCCCATCCTCACCTACGGTCATGAGCTTTGGGTCATGACTGTAAGGATAAGATCACGGGTACAAGCGGCCCAAATGAGTTTCCAGGTCTCTCCCTTAGAGATAGGGTGAGAAGCTCTGCCATCCGGGAGGAACTCAAAGTAAAGCCGCTGCTCCTCCACATGGAGAGGAGCCAGATGAGGTGGTTCGGGCATCTGGTCAGGATGCCACCCGAACGCCTCCCTAGGGAGGTGTTTAGGGCACGTCCAACCGGTAGGAGGCCACGGGGAAGACCCAGGACACGTTGGGAAGACTATGTCTCCCGGCTGGCCTGGGAACGCCTCGGGATCCCCCGGGAAGAGCTAGACGAAATGGCTGGGGAGAGGGAAGTCTGGGTTTCCCTGCTTAGGCTGCTGCCCCCGCGACCCGACCTCGGATGACCGGAAGACGATGGAAATCATTTGTTTTTTACCGCCACGCTATGTTCGAAGCCCGACTGCATCATTGGGATGCAATGACTCCGCATCACCATGCGACCCAAACGTCACAGGAGGAGTTAACGGTTACCGTCATTTTTGTAAGGTACACCCAGATACGGGCATACTAATCAATTTAATTGATCATTAAGAAGTCCAAATGGAACGCAGTACCTGCCTGAGGCCAGCACAGGCGCTGTTGCTTTAGTGTAACTGGAATTCTAAAGAGCAAAAAGACCATAATGGTTTTACTCTGCATTACCAGTAAGACACTGGCATGGAAACAGGAGATCAGAACATTCACAGAAAGATTATCCCGTCCCATTTTCAGGATAAATATTTAATTGAGGAAATGTGTTTATACATATATTTATATATATATATATATATGCTCATCAAACACTTATTTGGAACATTCCACAGGTGAACAGGCTAATTGTTCCGGAGGACACGACATGCCTTGGCCACTAATACACCCCCATACCATCACAGATGCTGGTTTTTGAACTTTGCGCCTGTAACAATCCAGATGGTTTTCCTCTTTGTTCCGGAGGACACGACGTCTTCGGTTTCCAAAAACAATTTGAAATGTGAACTAGTCAGACCACAGAACACTTTTCTACTTTGCATCAGTCCATCTTATATTTGGCTCGGGCCCAGCGAAGCCGACAACGTTTCTGGGTGTTGTTGATAAATGGCTTTCGCTTTGCATAGTAGAGTTTTAACTTGCACTTACAGATGTAGCGACCAACTGTAGTTACTGACAGTGGTTTGATGAAGTGTTCCTGAGCCCATGTGGTGATATCCTTTACACACTGATGTCGCTTTTTGATGCAGTACCGTCTGAGGGGTCAAAGGTCCGTAATATCATGGCTTACGTGGAGTGATTTCTCCAGATTCTCTGAACCTTTTGATGATTTTACGGACTGTAGATGGTAAAATCCCTAAAATCCTTGCAATTGCACTTTGAGAAATGTTGTTCTTAAACTGTTTGACAATTTGCTTACAAATTGGTGACCCTCGGCCCATCCTTGTTTGTGAATGACTTAGCATTTCATGGAAGCTGCTTTTTATACCCAATCATGGCACCCCGCCTGTTCCCAATTAGCCTGCACACCTGTGGGATGTTCCAAATAAGTGTTTGATGAGCATTCCTCAACTTTACCACCTTTCCCAACTTCTTTTTTCACGTGTTGCTGGTTTTAAATTCTAAAGTTAATGATTATTTGCACACACAAAAAAAATGTTTATCAGTTTGAACATCAAATATGTTGTCTTTGTAGCATATTGAACTGAATATGGCTTGAAAAGGATTTGCAAATCATTGTATTCTGTTTATATTTACATTGAACACAATTTCCCAACTCATATGGAAACAGGGTTTGTATGTTTTTCTCTCCTAAACATCGTCAACACAGCGTAATGTTCTCAGATATGCATCACTCCCCACTCAGTGCATATTTCTTTTATCGCCAAATGATCTCCCGTCCAAGGTCGCCATACGAGGCGTCCTCCTGGCTTTTGTTTCAGCCGAGCGAGATGCATATCTATTGTTTCCTGCATCCGTGCGCACTATTATTGACCTTCTAAGGATACTACTGCATGTTTTTTTTTCCATTCCAGTCGTGAATTTTCTGCATTGTCTTCCCTCCAAGTTCACTCTTAATGAACACAAGTGACAGATGACAAGGTGGTAAAATAAAATGATTGTCAGGTGGTGGTTTAATGGCCGCATAACGGGGGCGTTGTCCCATTAATTTTTATGCCATTGCATCAAAAGGTGAAGGGAAGTATACGCGCAGTAAATGTTATGCGTGCACACACGCCGTTGTAATTTGAAAAAAGGTCATTAGCTGTTAAAATATTGAGCCAAGCGTGAAGATTCATCGCTGGTTTATTCTGCTTTTTGTGCAGACGTATCACATACTGCAGGAAGCCCGTAAGGACCAGATGAGTCGCCCGCTGGCCTGTTCTAAAAATAGCTCAAATAGCAGCACTTACCAGTGAGCTGCCTCCATTTTTTAATATTTCATTTATTTACTGGCAAGCTGGTCTGGCTTTGCTCGACATTTTTAATTCTAAGAGGACAAAACTCGAATAGAATTTGAAAATCCAAGAAAATATTTTAAAGACTTGGTCTTCACTTGTTTAAATAAATTCATTTATTTTTTGACTTTGCTTCTTATAACATTCAGAAAGACAATTTTAGAGAAAAAATACAACCTTAATGATTTTAGGATTTTTAAACACATATACCTTTTAACCTTTTAAATTCCTTCCTCTTCTTTCCTGACAATTTAAATAAATGTTCAAGTATTTTTTTTAATATTTTTTTTTAGAATAATAAATACATTTTAATTTAATTCTTCATTTTAGCTTCTGTTTTTTGACGAAGGATATTTGTGAAATATTTCTTCAAACTTATTATGATTAAAATTCAAAAAGATTCTGGCAAATCTATAAAATCTGTAGAATCAAATTTAAATCTTATTTCAAAGTCTTTTGAATTTCTTTAAAATTTTTTGGTTCTGGGAAATCTAGAAGAAATAATGATTTGTCTTTGTTAGAAATATAGCTTGGTCCAATTTGTTATATATTCTAACAAAGTGCAGATTGTATTTTTAACCTATTTAAAACATGTCATCAAAATTCTAAAATTAATCTTAATCAGGAAAAATGACTAATGATGTTCCATAAATTCTATTTTCATTTTTTTCAAAAAGATTCGAATAAGCTAGTTTTTCTATTCATTTTTTTTCGGTTGAATTTTGAATTTTAAAGAGTAGAAATTGAAGATAAACTATGTTTCAAAGTTTTATTTTCATTTTTTTTTGTGTTTTCTCCTCTTTTACACCGTTCAACTAAGTGTTTTTTTCATATTTATTCTCTACAAAAAACCTTCCGTAAAAGGAAAAAAAAATGTACGACGGAATGACGGACAGAAATACCCATTTTTTATATATATATATAGATTTATTTATTAAACGTAAATTGAACAAATTGGCTATTTCTGGCAATTTATCTAAGTGTGTATCAAACTGGTAGCCCTTGGCATTAATCAGTACCCAAGAAGTAGCTCTTGCTTTCAAAAAGGTTGCTGACCCCTGCACTATACTGTAAGTCATACTGTACGTATCAGCTATTTCCTGCCAGGGCCTCCTCGTACGGAAACATTGACGTATACTTAAAGGGAAACTGCAGTTTTTGAGGGGATTTTTGCCTATTACTCACAATTTATATGTAACACAAGAACACATGTTTTTAATGCATTCTACAAAACTCAAAACCAGTGAAGTCGGCATGTTGTGTAAATGGTAAATAAAAACAAAATACAATGATTTGCTAATCCTTTTCAACTTATATTCCAATAAATAGACTGCAAAGACAAGATATTTAATGTTCACACTGAGAAACTTTATTTATTTTTGCAAATAATCGTTGGAATTTAACGGCAGCAAAACATTGCAAAAAAGATGTCACAGGGGTATTTTAACCACTGTGTTACATGGCCTTTCCTTTTAACAACACTCAGTAAACATTTGGAAACTGAGGAGACACATTTTTGAAGCTTTTCAGGTGGAATTATTTCCCATTCTCGCTTGATGTACAGCGTAAGTTGGTATTTTGTGGTATTTTAGGCTTCATAATGCGCCACACATTTTCAATGGGAGACAGGTCTGGACTACAGGCAGGCCAGTCTAGTACCCGCACTCTTTTAGCATGAAGCCACGCTGTTGTGACACGTTGCTTGGCATTGTCTTTCTGAAATAAGCAGGGGCGTCCATGATAACGTTGCTTGGAAGGCAACAAATGTTGCTCCAAAATCTGTATGTACCTTTCAGCATTAATGGTGCCTTCACAGATGTGTAAGAAATGTCCTAAACGGGGATAGAAGTCAACCGGAAGGGCGCAAAAGCACATGCTTGAAGAGGCGTTTTGCCGTTCTGCGATGTCGTCTGCGTGATAAGAAAGCCAATGCGCAATTTCTGTTGCTAGGCGTGCACAAATCTGTCGGACGATTGATTGATTGATTGATTGATTGATTGATTGATACTTTTATTAGTAGATTGCACAGTACAGTACATATTCCGTACAATTGACCACTAAATGGTAACACCCGAATAAGTTTTTCAACTTGTTTAAGTCGGGGTCCATGTTAATCAATTCATGGTAACGATAAAAATGTCCTAAACGGGGATAGAAGTCACCCGGAAGGGCGCAAAAGCACACGTTCATCGCGGCATTTTGCCGTTCCGGATAAGAAAGTTAATGCGCAATTTTTGCTGCTTGGCGTGCACAAATCTGTCGGACAATTCCCACCTCCTGGGTGAAATGTCCTAAACGGGGATAGAAGTCACTCAAAAACGCGCAAAAGCACACGTTTGAAGCAGCGTTTTGCCGTTCCGGATAAGAAAGTTAATGCACAATTTCTGCTGCTTGGCGTGCACAAATCTGTCGGACAATTCCCACGTCCTCGTAAAAAGGTCACAAACGGGGATAGAAGTCACTCAAAAGGGCGCAAAAGCACACGTACATCGCGGCGTTTTGCCGTTCCGGATAAGAAAGTTAATGCGCAATTTTTGCTGCTTGGCGTGCACAAATCTGTCGGACAATTCCCACCTCCTGGGTGAAATGTCCTAAACGGGGATAGAAGTCACCCGGAAGGGCGCAAAAGCACACGTTGGAAGCGGCGTTTTGCCGTTTCACGATGTCGTCTGCGTGATAAGAAAGCCAATGCGCAATTTCTGCTGCTTGGCGTGCACAAATCTGTCGGACAATTCCCACCTTCTGGGGGAAATGTCCTAAACGAGGATAGAAGTCACTCAAAAGGGCGCAAAAGCACATGTTTGAAGCGCCGTTTTGCCGTTCCGGATAAGAAAGTTAATGCGCAATTTCTGCTGCTTGGCGTGCACAAATTTGTCGGACAATTCCCACCTTCTGGTAAAAATGTCCTAAACGGGGATAGAAGTCAACCGGAAGGGCGCAAAAGCACACATTTAAAGCGCCGTTTTGCCGTTCCGGATAAGAAAGTTAATGCGCAATTTTTGCTGCTTGGCGTGCACAAAAATGTCGGACAATTCCCACCTCCTTGTAAAAATGTCACAAACGGGGATAGAAGTCAACCGGAAGGGCGCAAAAGCACACGTTCGAAGCGGCGTTTTGCCGTTCCACGATGTCGTCTGCGTGATAAGAAAGCCAATGCGCAATTTCTGCTGCTTGGCGTGCACAAATCTGTCGGACAATTCCCACGTCCTCGTAAAAATGTCACAAACGGGGATAGAAGTCACTCAAAAGGGCGCAAAAGCACACATTTGAAGCGCCGTTTTGCCGTTCCGGATAAGAAAGTTAATGCGCAATTTTTGCTGCTTGGCGTGCACAAATCTGTCGGACAATTCCCACCTTCTGGTAAAAATGTCCTAAACGGGGATAGAAGTCAACCGGAAGGGCGCAAAAGCACACGTTTGAAGCGGCGTTTTGCCGTTCCACGATGGTGTTCATTGTATTCTGTTTTTATTTACCATTTACACAACGTGCCAACTTCACTGGTTTAGGGGTTTGTGCTTTTAAAATAATGTGTTCGTTATTTTTTTATGATGGTTTTACTTACCTCAGGATCCTCAACGAGAGTCACGACTCGGCCAGGCTGTTAAAAAAAAAAAGAAAATAGAAACGTGTAAACCAATATCAAAATGAACACTTTAAATACATTAAATAAAAAAACAACACAGTTATGTAATTTCCCAGCGACTTTGAAGTCGCTTGCGTACAAACCCCGTTTCCATATGAGTTGGGAAATTGTGTTAGATGTAAATATAAACAGAATACAATGATTTGCAAATCCTTTTCAACCCATATTCAGTTGAATATGCTACAAAGACAACATAATTGATGTTCAAACTAATACTGATAAAGTTGAGGAATGCTCATCAAACACTTATTTGGAACATCCCACAGGTGTGCAGGCTAATTGGGAACAGGTGGGTGCCATGATTGGGTATAAAAGCAGCTTCCATGAAATGCTAAGTCATTCACAAACAAGGATGGGGTGAGGGTCACCAATTTGTAAGCAAATTGTCGAAAAGTTTTAGAACAACATTTCTCAACGAGCTATTGCAAGGAATTATTGGATTTTAACATCTACGGTCCGTAAAAATCATCAAAAAGTTCAGAGAATCTGGAGAAATCACTGCACGTAAGCGATGATATTACGGACTTTTGATCCTTCAGGCGGTACTGCATCAAAAATCGACATCAGTGTGTAAAGGATATCACCACATGGGCTCAGGAACACTTCATAAAACCACTGTCAGTAACTACAGTTTGTCGCTACATCTGTGAGTGCAAGTTAAAACTCTACTATGCAAAGCCAAACCCATTTATCAACAACACCCTGAAACGCCACCGGCTTGGCTGGGCCCGAGCTCAACTAAGATGGACTGATGCAAAGTGGAAAGGTGTTCTGTGGTCTGATGAGTCTACATTTCAAATTATATTTGGAAACAGGGGACGTGGTGTCCTCCAGAACAAAGAGGAAAATAACCATTCGGATTGTTATAGGCGCAAAGTTCAAAAGCCAGCATCTGTGACAGTATAAAAAGTTTGGTGGACAAACTGAGAAAAAGGAGGAGTGGCATAGAAGAGATCTTTTTCTGGCATCGTTG
Source organism: Nerophis ophidion (assembly GCF_033978795.1). Taxonomy (NCBI): domain Eukaryota; kingdom Metazoa; phylum Chordata; class Actinopteri; order Syngnathiformes; family Syngnathidae; genus Nerophis; species Nerophis ophidion. The sequence continues at coordinate 4,973,105 of NC_084618.1, read as the reverse complement.
AATACAGCCTAGTGGTTAGAGTGTCCGCCCTGAGATCGGTAGGTCGTGAATTCAAATCTCGGCCGAGTCATACCAAGGACTATAAAAATGGGACCCATTACCTCCCTGCTTGGCACTCAGCATTAAGGGTTGGAATTGGGGGTTAAATCACCAAAAATGATTCCCGGGCGCGGCACTGCTGCTGCACACTGCTCCCCTCAACTCCCAGGGGGTGATTAAGGGTGATGGGTCAAATGCAGAGAATAATTTTGCCACATCTCGTATGTGTGTGACAATAATTGGTATTTTAACTTTAACTTTATTAGTGCCCAAGGCATGGGTAACTTACACATCTGTGAAGGCACCATTGATGCTGAAAGGTCCATACAGGTTTTAGAACAACATATGTTGTCATTCAAGCAACGTTATAATGGACGCCCCTGCTTATTTCATTCAGCAAGACAAGTGTTACAACAGCGTGGCTTCGTAAAAAAAAGAGTGCGGGTACTTTCCTGGCCCGTCTGCAGTCCAGACCTGTTTCTAATCGAAAATGTGTGGCGCATTATGAAGCGTAAAATACGACTGTTGAACCACTGAAGCTCTACATCAGGGGTGTCAAACTCATTTTAGATGGGGGGGGCCACATGGAGACAAATCTACTCCCAAGTGGGCCGGACTGGTAAACTCGTGGCATGAAAACTTAAAAATAAAGACAACTTTAGATTGTTTTCTTTGTTCAAAAATAGAACAAGCACATTCTGAAAATAACTTTAATTTTACACTTCTATCTTTATTTCTCGTTATTTATACTTTCTGAATAAATTATGTGATAATGTTCATCAGTCAACTGGTTGGGTGTTAATTTTCAATCTATCAATATAAAAAAATAGTATTAAAATCAAATTACAGGGTGTTATTTATTTAGTTTGATTATTTTCATTGACAGGTCTGTTTTTTGTCTACATTCGTAGCATAATCTACAAAGATACAAATAATTGCTATTGCGACATCTAGTGGACACATTTAGAACAGCAGTTTCCTTCATTCAAACATTTTGGCTCATTTTCATACTTAGGCAACTCATCCAACGGGCAGAGGTGGGTAGAGTAGCCAGAAATTGTACTCAAGTAAGAGTACTGTAACTTTAGAGATGTATTACTCAAGTAAAAGTAAGGAGTAGTCACCCAAATATTTACTTGAGTAAAAGTAAAAAGTATGTTGTGAAAAAACTACTCAAGTACTGAGTAACTGATGAGTAACCTGTTTGTTAAATGATTACGGCAACAAGTAATGCACAAAAACATAAAAATAGCAACGAGCAAATTCAGAGCCGGGGATATCTCTTAAGCAACTAAAACAATAATATATATTAAATAATAGTACATTAAAATAAAAAAAAAATAGGGCACTTTGAGCCACAATAACATAACAGCACAACAGGCTCAGTAGGCATTGATTGATTGATTGATTGATTGATTGATTGAAACTTGTATTAGTAGATTGCACAGTACAGTACATATTCCATACAATTGACCACTAAATGGTAACACCCCAATAAGTTTTTCAACGTTAATTAATTGCTTAATAAATGACCAAGTCGAGGTCTACCTCATATATACATACACACACATTTCATATATATATATATATATACACATTTATATTTACAGTATATAATTTATATTTATTTATTTTGCCGTTTTTGTTCACATATTGAAGGTGTTTTAATGAATATACATGTATGTTTAACATGTACATTCTTATCTTTCATGAAGACAAGAATATAAGTTGGTGTATTACCTGATTCTGATGACTTGCATTGATTGGAATCAGACAGTATAGTGCTGATAACGTCCACGTTTTCAAATGGAGGAGAAAAAAAGTTCCTCCTTTCTGTCTAATACCACATGAAAGTCGTTGGTTTTTGGCACCTTATTTGTCCAGCTTCCATATTCGTTTTCATGCACTTTACAAGAAATACGTTGGCGGCAAACTCCGTAGCTTGCTAGCTTGTTTGCGCTGGCTTTCGGAGACTCTTATTTTGTCAACGCAGGCGCGATGGAGCGGCACTTTTATTGTGAAGACAGGAACTGTGCGATCATTCTTCAGGCTTTTGATGGAAAGTATGGTTGAAATAGAAAGTGTCGTTTTTCCTTTACATTTTTGATTGATTGTTCGATGAGGTGGCAACTTGTCCAGGGTGTACCCCGCCTTCCGCCCTATTGTAGCTGAGATAGGCGCCAGCGCCCCCTGCGACCCCAAAAGGGAATAAGCGGTAGAAATGGATGGATGATTGAAACTTTTATTAGTAGATTGCACAGTTCAGTACATATTCCGTACAATTGACCACTAAATGTTTTAACACCCAAATAAGTTTTTCAACTTGTTTAAGTCGGGTATTACGTGTGACGGTCACGTGACCGCCTGGCTCTGTTTGATTGGTCCAACGTCACCAGTGACTGCATGTGATTGGTGAAACGCAGGCATGCATAGATCTTACTTTGTAAAACCAAAACAAACATTAATAGATCGATTAAAAAAAAGTAGCGGAACGGAGTAAAAGTAGCGTTTCTTCTCTATAAATATACTCAAGTAAAAGTATGTTGCATTAAAACTACTCTTAGAAGTAAAATTTATCCCAAAAGTTACTCAAGTAGATGTAACGGAGTAAATGTTGCGCGTTACAACCCACCTCTGCCCGCGGGCCGGATAAAACCTGCTTGAGGGCCTGATTCGGCCCGCGGGCCTTACGTTTGACACCCCTGCTCTACATAAAAAAAGGATGGGAAAGAATTCCACTTTCAAAGCTTCAACAATTACTTTCCTCAGTTCCCAAACGTTTATTGAGTGTTGTTAAAAGAAAAGGTGATGTAACACAGTGGTGAACATGCCCTTTCCCAACTACTTTGGCACGTGTTAAAGCCATGAAATTCTAACTGAATGATTATTTGCAAAAAAAAAAAAAAAATTGAGTTTGAACATCAAATATCTTGTCCTTGTAGTGCATTCAATAGAATATGGGTTGAAAAGGATTTGCAAATCATTGTATTCCGTTTATATTTACACAATTTCACAACTCATATGGAAACGGGGTTTGTAATATCTGCGTAACTATTAACAGAGTGTATGACGCAACTCAGATGTCCGATCGACCCCCAAACGCATCACAAGTCTGTTATTTTACCAACCATCGTTCATGATTGGTAAAATAACAAAAAACGCCGGACGTTAGTTGGACGGACTTACTTTCCCCGGCACTCCCCGGTGGTCGGTGCTCCCCTGCCAGAAGCGACGGCTGAAACCTTTAATGTAACCTATTCTTTTCAACTCATAAGGGAAATCAACCTTCCAAATGAGGGAGCCGTAGCCGAAGACCCACATGGTGTTCACCTTGATGCTCGTCACAATAAATGTCAAAAGCCCACTATTTGGTTCAAATAAAAATAAAAAATGTCCTTTACAGAGCATTAAGTAACAAATAAATACTATTCCGTTTGACATTATGAAGCGGCTCGGTGTCAACGCCAACTTAGATAGTGAGATTTTCACAATAAAGCTTTTGCCGTTCATTGTAAGCAGAATTTTAAGACAAATAACAACCAGAATGCGCTGAGTTAATTAAAAAAAAACAACAACACCATTTTTCAATATTTATACGGAAATAATATTTTCAGGATGTACAGTTGAACGAGTTTAACGGAACGTTCGAAGCTTTTGTTTTGAAGTTTTCTCTGTCCAAACCGGACGTTTATTCTGGCAAGCTAGCGTTCGCACCTGTCATTGTGCTGGCGCAATACAGACAAAATGGTTGTTTTAGGAGATGACCTTTTTACTATGCTTGATTTCTTTGATTCATTATTTGGCTATGACGTTCGTGTTGTTTGCGTCTTAATAAAATCATTCGGTTTTTTTATGCCGGGTGGGGGGTTGGCTGCTTAAATTACAGACGTCACGCTTATCTTGTGACGCTCATGACGTCAGAGCTGTTCGCTTCCGGCTGCTGCTGTTAATTATGCAAATGTTTTTTTTTGGGATCTTCTTACACCAAAAGTTGCCACCTTATAATTATAAAAAAAAAAGTTCTTGAAATATAATATTTTTTGGCATTCATTTAAAGCAGGGCTAGGGAACCTGTGGCTCTTTCGATGACTGCACCTGGCTCTCAGATCAATCAATCAATGTTTATTTATATAGCCCCAAATCACAAATGTCTCAAAGGGCTGCACAAATCATTACGACTACAACATCCTCGGAAGAACCCACAAAAGGGCAAGGAAAACTCACACCCAGTGGGCAGGGAGAATTCCCATCCAGTGGGACGCCAGTGACAATGCTGACTATGAGAAACCTTGGAGAGGACCTCAGATGTGGGCAACCCCCCCCCCCCCCCCCTCTAGGGGACCGAAAGCAATGGATGTCGAGCGGGTCTAACATGATACTGTGAAAGTTCAATCCATAGTGGCTCCAACACAGCCGCGAGAGTTCAGTTCAAAGCGGATCCAAGACAGCAGCGAGAGTCCCGTCCACAAGAAACCATCTCAAGCGGAGGCGCATCAGCAGCGTAGAGATGTCCCCAACCGATACAGGCGAGCGGTCCATCCTGGGTCTCGACTCTGGACAGCCAGTACTTCATCCATGGTCATCGGACCGGACCCCCTCCACAAGGGAGGGGGGGACAAAAGAGAAAGAAAAGAAGCGGCAGATCAACTGGTCTAAAAAGGGAGTCTATTTAAAGGCTAGAGTATACAAATGAGTTTTAAGGTGAGACTTAAATGCTTCTACTGAGGTGGCATCTCGAACTGTTACCGGGAGGGCATTCCAGAGTACTGGAGCCCGAAATGAAAACGCTCTATAGCCCGCAGACTTTTTTTGGGCTTTGGGAATCACTAATAAGCCGGAGTCCTTTGAAGGCAGATTTCTTGCCGGGACATATGGTACAATACAATCGGCAAGATAGGATGGAGCTAGACCGTGTAGTATTTTATACGTAAGTAGTAAAACCTTAAAGTCACATCTTAAGTGCACAGGAAGCCAGTGCAGGTGAGCCAGTACAGGTATATATGTATGTATATATGTATATAAAGGTATATACAGTATAGGTATATATGTATGTATATATGTATATAAAGGTATATACAGTACAGGTATATATGTATGTATATATGTATATAAAGGTATATACAGTATAGGTATATATGTATGTATATATGTATATAAAGGTATATACAGTATAGGTATATATGTATGTATATATGTATATAAAGGTATATACAGTACAGGTATATATGTATGTATATATGTATATAAAGGTATATACAGTACAGGCGTAATATGATCAAACTTTCTTGTTCTTGTCAAAAGTCTAGCAGCCGCATTTTGTACCAACTGTAATCTTAGCTGACACTGCTTAAAATGGTAAGTAATGAATAATTCCGCTGGTAATCACAAAAATAACGTTCAAAATATAAAACATTCTCATGCATTTTAATTTATCCATCCTGTCAGGTTGAGTTGTTGACGAACCCCAAGATGCAGGGATGGTGGCAGGCATTGTAAAGGAAAACATGATTTAATGTCCAAAATATAAAGGAAAAACACAAACCAGGAACGGACAAACTGGAAACAGGAACCAGCAAACAGGAACTAGGAACCAAAAAGACGAAAAGCAGTCCACGGCATACAGGAACAGCGACAAGTGGTAGCACGACATCGACAGGTGTTAGCAACAATAATCCAGCCCTGATTGGATGAGAAAGCAGGTCTAAATAGTCTCGGGCTGATTGACACCAGGTGTGGCCGGATGTCAATCAGCCACAGCTGAGGGGACACAGCACTCAGGGAGACAAAGACAAATGCAGAGGAAAAACTAAGACATAGTCGAACTGTCAGGGACTGTTCAAGAAGTCGCATTAATAGTAAGAAGTATTTTATTTATTGTTGGTTAGCTTCAGAATAACAACGTTATTAAAAAAGAACAAGAGACTTATTATACTCTAAAAATGTTAGTCTTACTTAAAAATGCACACATTTAGTTGTATTCAGTCTTAAAAAAAAATATTATATGGCTATCACGGAAATACTTTTTAAAATGTTTGGCTAGTGTGGCTCTTTAAGCCAAAAAGGTTCCCGACCCCTGATTTAAAGGAAAAGTATTAGACTCCTGTTTTATTTTATTTATTTATTTATTTATTTATTTTAAATTGTCATTCAAATTTGAACTTTACAGTACAAATAAGAACGAAATTTCGTTGCATTAGTTCTTGGTGGTGCAGGATAAAAAAAAATCAATACGGTGCAGATATAAATAAATAGATTACTGTACAGATAAATATATGCACTTTGCATCCAGGTTTATGGATGTATGTTATATTGTATTTTTATTCCAGCGAGTTAATCCATTTTGGGGGGAGTTGATGGAATAATTGAATTATGATGCGTTCAAGAGTCTTACGGCCTGAGGGAAGAAGCTGTTACAGAACCTAGAGGTTCTGCTTCGGAGGCTGCGGAACCTCTTCCTAGAGTCCAGCAGTGAAAACAGAGCCTTGGTCAGGCAGCGGCTTTTTGCGATCTCCTGGATAGGAGGAAGAGTGATAGGACTCATAAGTATGGAGGGTCAAATGGGACAAAATTAAATAAATACATATTAAAATATTTACCTAAACTTCATTGATTAATCATAATCAAAAACATACATGTTTTTAAATGAGTCTGTATTTAATGTAATGTAAAAGTATATTTAATGAATTATCTCATGATTTAATCTTGTTTAGTATAAACAGTGGTATTTCTAACAATTAGGGAGGTTTGTGTCATATTGTCATCCTACAGAAACCATATTAAAACAAAAATATATATTTTCCCCCTTTTTTTTTTAAATTTTCATACATTTTTTAAAAAGCTCCAGGGAACCATTAGGGCGGCGCAGGTGTGAGACCCCCGCTCTATTCAGACCGATATCATTTGTTGTATACTTTTCAATAAGCTGCTGATCCGCTTGAGATGGTTTCCTGTGGACGGGACTCTCGCTGCTGTGTTGGAGCCACTATGGATTGAACTTTCACAGTATCATGTTAGACCCGCTCGACATCCATTGCTTTCGGTCCCCTAGAGGGGGGGGGTTGCCCACATCTGAGGTCCTCTCCTAGGTTTCTCATAGTCAGCATTGTCACTGGCGTCCCACTGGATGTGAATTCTCCCTGCCCACTGGGTGTGAGTTTTCCTTGCCCTTTTGTGGGTTCTTCCGAGGATGTTGTAGTCGTAATGATTTGTGCAGTCCTTTGAGACATTTGTGATTTGGGGCTATATAAATAAACATTGATTGATTGATTGAATAAAACTTTTCAAAACAGGTCACAAAAGCTTCTATAATGTTAGTTTGGAGATGGTCTCAAAAAAAGATTATGATTTATTTTTTTGTTGTGAATTTTGAAATGAGTCATATAATAAATAGGAACCGTGATTCGGATGTGAATCGATCATTTTTGTTACAGCATCCTTAATTGTCCTAAATTTACTTACTTGTTCTGTTTTTTTACTTGTTCCTTCTTGACTGCACTTAAATCTAGAATATATTTATATTATTCATATATTTTGTATATATAATATATGATATATATTATATTATTTATTATTATTATTGTCTTTTGTGAGCGAACTATGGTGCTGAATTTCCCCCAGGCATCAATAGAGTACTTATATTCTATTCTATTCCATTTTATTTTACTGCAGGCCAAAGTGGACCAAATCTGATTTCTTTTTTCCACTTTACTGTTCAGATTACAACTAAAAAGTGATCTTTATCAGACTTGTGCACAGGCCCCATTGTGGTCACATTCATGCGCAGTTCGATAAAGTGAAAACAAAGCAAGTTGACCGGATTCCATAAATAAACAAGGAAGTCGCTACTACTACTACTTTGCAAAATAAATGCGTGAAAACAAATGTAACATATGAATGGCTATAAAATGTGTTTTTTATGGTTGTTAATTTTCAACTCACATATGTTCACAACTTAGTGGCAAACACGCCATTCATGGTTCTTCAACAATCGCTATTTCTTACGAATCATCTACTTTATACACATTTTCAATGGGAGACAGGTCTGGTCTTACTGATCCATCCCTCATTTTAGAATGTTTTAGTATTTTTTTATGTTGTTTTTTTGTTTTCCATCCTTTTTTGTCAAACAAAACTATGTTTTTATTTTAATTTTTTTTCATTTTATTTTTATTGTCATCCAGCATCAGACATTTCTATCCCTAACATCATATTCACATACATCATATAACTGTTGTCTGTCCTAAATGTCAGAAGTATTTTTTTCAAATCCCCATCATACCACCCCCTACCCAAAAAAAGCAAAAAAAAACAAAAAAAAACTATGTAGTATATACAAATACATCAATTAAATGAACAAAAAATAAATAATACATTAATAATAATACATTAATAATAATAATAAACGTAAAAAAAATAAGATAAATACAAACATACATATATATATATATATATATATATATATATATATATATATATACACACATGCACACAGATCTCAAAACTATGCCTTTAAATAGACTCCCTTTTTAGACCAGTTGATCTGCCGTTTCTTTTCTTTTTCTTCTATGTCCCTCTGTGTATCGGCTGGGGACATCTCTGCGCTGCTGGTCCGCTACCCTTGGGATGGTTTCCTGCTGGCTCCGCTGTGAACGGGACTCTCGCTGCTGTGTTTGGACTGGACTCTCGCGACTGTGTTGGATCCATTGTGGATTGAACTTTCACAGTATCATGTTAGACCCGCTCGACATCCATTGCTTTCCTCCTCTCTAAGGTTCTCATAGTCATTATTGTCACCAATGTCCCACTGGGTGTGAGTTTTCCTTGCCCTTATGTGGGCCTACCGAGGATGTCGTAGTGGTTTGTGCAGCCCTTTGAGACACTAGTGATTTAGGGCTATATAAGTAAACATTGATTGATTGATTGATTGAAATGGCAAACACACAAAATATGCAAAATCTTCCGCCCCAAAAATATTTTTCAAAGTGGAATATATGATGTGACGTAATCGGAGCCTTGGATTGGTCAATATTTCATAATAATATTAATTTTGATTCAATATTATGTTTTTCAGCAATGGCAGTTTGAAAGAAAAAAAAAACAGCATTTTTTTATTAGTCAACATTGCAACTTTTTCTAAATTACATTGCACCTTTAAACTTTATTTTACTTTTGTTATGTTTTTGTTTATTTCAATCATATTTTTAGAATGTAAAACATTAGCTGTGGGCCGCGAATGGCATCTGACACTCCTACTATAGATAATGAAAAATTAAATCTGATAAATCTATCGATAAAAACTCTTTCACTTGCTCTGTCTCTACCCCTCCCTCACGAATGTTGCTGCGTGTGCACACCTTCACATTTTGTTTTGTTTTCAACCCCTTCTTAACCCTGAACGTACATTGAAAATACACGCAACCCTGACTCAAAATGCTGGGCATTTAAGGCATTTTTAAAGACCTACTGAAATGAGATTTTTTCTTATTTAAACGGGGATAGCAGCTCCATTCTATGTGTCATACTTGATCATTTCGCGATACTGCCATATTTTTGCTGAAAGGATTTAGTAGAGAACATCGACCATAAAGTTTGCGACTTTTGGTCGCTAATAAAAAAGCCTTGCCTGTACCGGAAGTAGCAGACGATGTGCGCGTGACGTCACGGGTTGTGGAGCTCCTCACATCCTCACATTGTTTACAATAATGGCCACCAGAAGCGAGGGCGATTCAGACCGAGAAAGCGACAATTTCCCCATTAATTTGAGCGAGGATGAAAGATTCGTGGATGAGGAAAGTGAGAGTGAAGGACTAGAAAAAAAAAGACTATACAGTGGGAGCGATTCAGATGTTATCAGACGAATTTACTAGGATAATACTGGAAAATCCCTTATCTGCTTATTGTCTTACTAGTGTTTTAGTGAGATTATATGGTCGTACTTGTACAACCTGAAGGTCGACCCCGCACCTTTCTTCAGCACCAGTCGACAGGTGGTGACGATGCCCATCTCTGCCCTTTGCAAGGGACCCTTTTCGAAACACGATCTTTCGAAATGATCGCCGCATAATACACTGTACTTTGTGTGTGTGGTCCAATCCAACCGTGTTCGCCTGACCGCTCTGTTCCATAGTAAAGCTTCACCGTCATATTTCGGGAATGTAAACAATGAAACACCGGCTGTGTTTGTGTTGCTAAAGGCGGCCGCAATACACCGCTTCCCACCTACAGATTTCTTCTTTGATGTCTCCATTATTCATTGAACAACTTGCAAAAGATTCAGCAACACAGTTGTCCAGAATACTGTGGAGATAGATAGATAGATAGATAGATAGATATAGAGATAGATAGATAGATAGATAGTACTTAATTTATTCCTTCAGGAGAGTTCCTTCAGGAAAATTAACATTTTCAGCACAATCCCATTCAAAATCAGACAAACATTACAGGGAGACAGAACAGGATCGCTGACGGGTCTGCCGGCTACCAGAGCCCCTTACAAAAAAGATGAGATACAGGTGAACAAGCGGTGGGGTGGGAGGGGGCTGGGGGATGGGAGAAAAAAATAGAAGATTAAAATAAAATAAAATAAAAAAATCGGTCTAAGCCTGGGGGTCCAGACTGAGGCCAGGGGAAACTGTGTTCGCTTGACCGCTCTGTTCCATAGTAAAGTTTCACCGTCATCTTTCGGGGATGTAAACAATGAAACACCGGCTGTGTTTGTGTTGCTAAAGGCGGACGCAATACACCGCTTCCCACCTACAGCTTTCTTCTTTGACGTCTCCATTATTCATTGAACAACTTGCAAAAGATTCAGCAACACAGATGTCCAGAATACTGTGGAATTAAATAGATAGATAGATAGATGGATAGTACTTTATTTATTCCTTCAGGAGAGTTCCTTCAGGAAAATAAAAATGTTCAGCACAATCCCATTCAAAATCAGACAAACATTACAGGGAGACAGAACAGGATCGCCGAAGGGTCTGCCGGCTTCCAGCGCACCTTACAAAAAAGATGAGATACAGGTGAACAAGCGGTGGGGTGGGAGGGGGCTGGGGGATGGGAGAAAAAAATAGAAGATTAAAATAAAATAAAATAAAAAAATCGGTCTAAGTCTGGGGGTCCAGACTGAGGCCAAGGGAAACTGTGTTCGCTTGACCGCTCTGTTCCATAGTAAAGTTTCACCGTCATCTTTCGGGAATGTAAACAATGAAACACCGGCTGTGTTTGTGTTGCTAAAGGCGGCCGCAATACACCGCTTCCCACCTGCAGCTTTCTTCTTTGACGTCTCCATTATTCATTGAACAACTTGCAAACGATTCAGCAACACAGATGTCCAGAATACTGTGGAATTAAATAGATAGATAGATGGATAGTACTTTATTTATTCTTTCAGGAGAGTTCCTTCAGGAAAATTAAAATTTTCTGCACAATCCCATTTAAGATCAGACAAACATTACAGGGAGACAGAACAGGATCGCTGACGGGTCTGCCGGCTTCCAGCGCTCCTTACAAAAAATATGAGAAACAGGTAAACAAGGGGGGAGGATCGGAGAAAAAAATAGAAGATTCAAATAAAATAAAGTAAAATAAATCCGTCTAAGCCTGGGCCCTGGAGAGGGGGTCCAGACTGAGGCCAAGGGAAAAAAAACAACAACTCATAGCCATGTGTGTAAGAGGGAAACATCAAACATCAAAGGACATCAAAGACATAAAGCAGTGGATACAACCAGCCACTTCTATGAATACAAACTAAAAGACACATATACACTTATGTGATGAAAAGAGACGACTTATAGCTCTGAACGGTTCCGTGAACAAAATGTCCTCTTCAACATCTCTGCGCTGCTGATCCGCCTCCGCTTGGGATGGTTTCCTGCTGGCTCCGCTGTGAACGGGACTCTCGCTGCTGTGTTGGATCCATTATGGATTGAACTTTCACAGTATCATGTTAGACCCGCTCGACATCCATTGCTTTCCTCCTCTCCAAGGTTCTCATAGTCATCATTGTCACCGACGTCCCACTGGGTGTGAGTTTTCCTTGCCCTTATGTGGGCCTACCGAGGATGTCGTAGTGGTTTGTGCAGCCCTTTGAGACACTAGTGATTTAGGGCTATATAAGTAAACATTGATTGATTGATGATTGATTGATTGATACAATGCGTGACGTCACTCGCACAGGTCATCATACCGCGACGTTTTAGCATGATACTTCGGCACGAAATTTAAAATTGCAATTTAGTAAACTAAAAAGGCCGTATTGGCATGTGTTGCAATGTTAATATTTCATCATTGATATATAAACTATCAGACTGCGTGGTCGGTAGTAGTGGCTTTCAATAGGCCTTTAAGATACTCCACCCAGACAGCCCGGACAGCCCTGCAAAAGAGGACATGACCGGGGGAGAATAGGACGTAGTCTATTAGTGCCCGTCAACTGCATATTGCATTATTTCTTACTTGGGTGGTGACTCATCCAGACACCAGGGGGCGCTGCCTTTCAGTTTATGTGATTGAGGACCAGCTTCCTCTTCTGTTCTTCCGCTTGTAGTTTGCAGATGACTCACAGGTCAGTTTAGCAGCAGGAATATGCCGACTTTGTTTACATTCCGTGCTGTTTGGCGTGAACGTGGCCGCCGTTGCTATTATTGTTATTAATGTCTGCTATTGAGTCCTGGGCCTCATCATTTATTTAACGAGAGCTGAGCCAAATGTAATGAGGAGAAGCCAAGGAGCGACGCCACGATCTGTTGGATGAGTCATTACTTTCTTCTTCCCTTCTCTGGCGTGTTTGAATCTTTCATTACTTCACCGAGTCCTTTGTGTCGCAGTCAGCATCTCATCAGTTTGATGCTCGCCCGTTGCCCACGGCGACAGAGAAGGCATCCTCACCTGCTACTTAATGGCAGCCCTGCAGAAAAGCAATGGCCTCCTCAGCATTAACCCCTCCCCCAATATTCCAAACACGCGAGGGGAGAAAAGAAAAAGCTCTTGATCTTGTGACTTTCCATCCCAGAAGCTATTGTGAGAAATTGGCCAAAGCCCAGACATGAAATCTACGCGGTGGCCTCTGTTTGATCCCTGAAAACGCGCTCTCGTCCATTTCTGTGGCGGCGGTTTGCCGTTCGGCGATGTCGTCTGCGTGATAAGAAAGCCAGTGCGCAAAAATCTGTCGGACGATTCCCACCTCCTAAGAGAAAGGTCCTAAACTGCGGTCCTCTCCAAGGTTTCTCATTGTCCCGTCGGGTTGAGTTTTTTCCTTGCCCTGATGTGGGATCTGAACCGAGGATATCGTTGTGGCTTGTGCAGCCCTTTGAGACACTTGTGATGTAGGGCTATATAAATAAACATTCATTGATTGCTGAATTGGGATAGAAGTCAACCGGAAGGGCGCAAAAGTACAAGTTTGAAGCCTACGGAAGGCGGAAATTAAAAGATCTACCTTTTTTTTTTTTTTTTTACTTTAAATTCCATTTACAGTAAAACACCGTTAAAACAAATACAGATTTTATGGTAAAACAGTAGCAGCTCAGTCGACAGAATTTTACTGTAAAAAGAAAAAGTGCTAGTTTTCCAATTTAGCGTTATATGCTATTAAAACCACTGTAAATTTTCATATACTATATATATATATATATATATATATGTGTGTGTGTGTGTATATCAACCAATCAATCAACGTTTACTTATATAGCCCTAAATCACTAGTGTCTCAAAGGGCTGCACAAACCACTACCACATCCTCGGTAGGCCCACATAAGGGCAAGGAAAACTCACACCAGTGGGACGTCGGTGACAATGATGACTATGAGAAACCTTGGAGAGGACCACATATGTGGGCAACACCCCCCCCCCCTATATATATATATGTGTGTGTATATATGTATTCATCCATTTTCTACCGCTTATTCCCTTTTGGGATCGCGGGGGGCGCTGGCGCCTATCTCAGCTACAATCGGGCGGAAGGCGGGGTACGCCATGGACAAGTCGCCACCTCATCGCAGGGCCAACACAGATAGACAGACAACATTCACACTCACATTCACACACTAGGGCCAATTTAGTGTTGCCAATCAACCTATCCCCAGGTGCATGTCTTTGGAAGTATGTGTATATATACATGTATATATGTGTATATATACGTGTATATATGTGTATATATACATGTATATATGTATATATATACGTGTATATATGTGTATATATACATGTATATATGTGTATATATACATGTATATATGTGTATATATACATGTTTATATACATGTATATATACATGTATATATGTGTATATATACATGTATATATGTGTATATATACATGTATATATACACATATATATGTGTATATATACATGTATATATGTGTATATATACGTGTATATATGTGTGTATATACGTGTATATATGTGTATATATACGTGTATATATGTGTGTATATACGTGTTTATATGTGTATATATACGTGTTTATATGTGTATATATATGTGTATATATGTGTATATATACGTGTATATATGTGTATATATACGTGTATATATGTGTGTATATACGTGTATATATGTGTGTATATACGTGTATATATGTGTATATATACGTGTATATATACGTGTATATATGTGTGTATATATCTGTATATATACGTGTATATATACGTGTATATACGTGTATATATGTGTGTATATATGTGTGTATATATGTGTGTATATATGTGTATATATACATGTATATATGTGTATATATACATGTATATATGTGTATATATACATGTATATATGTGTATATATACACATATATACATGTATATATGCGTATATATACGTGTATATATGTGTATATATACGTGTATATATGTGTATATATACATGTATATATGTGTATATATACATGTATATATTGTATATATACATGTATATATGTGTATGTATATACGTGTATATATGTGTATATATACATGTATATATGTGTGTATATATACATGCATAAAATGTGTATATATACATGCATATGTGTATATATACATGCATATATGTGTATATATACATGCATATATGTGTATATATACATGCATATATGTGTATATATACATGCATATATGTGTATATATACGTATATATGTGTATATATACATGTGTATATATACATGTATATATGTGTATATATACATGTATATATGTGTGTATATATGTGTATATATACGTGTATATATGTGTATATATACGTGTATATATGTGTATATATACGTGTATATATGTGTGTATATATGTGTATATATACGTGTATATATGTGTATATATACGTGTATATATGTGTATATATACGTGTATATATGTGTATATATACGTGTATATATGTGTATATATACGTGTATATATGTGTATATATACGTGTATATATGTGTATATATACGTGTATATATGTGTATATATACGTGTATATATGTGTATATATACGTGTATATATGTGTATATATACGTGTATATATGTGTGTATATACATGTATATATGTGTGTATATACATGTATATGTGTGTATATACACATGTATATGTGTGTATATATACATGTATATGTGTGTATATATGTGTATATATACATGCATATATGTGTATATATATGTGTGTGTGTGTGTGTGTATAATGTGTGTATATGTATGTATAAATATATATGTGTATAAATAAATAGAGAAATATATATATATATATGTGTATGAATAAATATATATATATATATGTGTAAAAATATATATTTATATGCATGTATATATATGTGTATATATACGTGTATATATGTGTATATATACGTGTATATATGTGTATATATACGTGTATATATGTGTATATATATGTGTATATATGTGTATATATACGTGTATATATGTGTATATATACGTGTATATATGTGTGTATATACGTGTATATATGTGTGTATATACGTGTATATATGTGTATATATATATGTGTATATATGTGTATATATACGTGTATATACGTGTGTGTATATACGTGTATATATACGTGTATATATACGCGTATATATACGCGTATATATACGTGTATATATGTGTATATATACGTGTATATATGTGTATATATACGTGTGTATATATGTGTATATATACGTGTATATATGTGTATATATACGTGTATATATGTGTATATATACGTGTATATATGTGTATATATACGTGTATATATGTGTATATATACGTGTATATATGTGTATATACACATGTATATGTGTGTATATATGTGTATATATACATGCATATATGTGTATATATATATATGTGTGTGTGTGTGTGTGTGTGTATGTATAATGTGTGTATATGTATGTATAAATATATATGTGTATAAATAAATAGAGAAATATATATATATATGTGTGTATAAATAAATATATATATATAAATATATGTGTGTAAAAATATATATTTATATGCATGTATATATATATATATATATATATATATGTATATGTATGTATATATATATATAAATATATATATAAATATTAAGTCGGGAAATAACACAGACTATTTCATCCTTACAAGCCTGTTTCGCAGATTTCCCTGCTCTTCAGGGGATTTCTAACACTATATTATTGAGCACTGTATAACGGACAAACCACAGTAACCTCGACTATATCTATCCATCTATCTATCTATCTATCTATCTATCTATCTATCCATCCATCCATTTTCTCCCGCTTGTCCCTTTTGGGGTCAGGGGGGAGGCGCCTCTATCTATCTATATATATGTAAAAAAAAAAAAAATATATATATATATATATATATATACATATATATATATATATATATATATATATATATATATATATATATATACATTATATATATATATATATATATATATATATATATATATATATATATATATATATATATATATATATATATATATATAAATACATATACACACAGTCCAATTTAAAAGATAGCTTGCTCTGTATTTATTTGTATTTTGAAAAAAAAAAAACAGCATGATACTATGATATTTGTTGCAGTGTTAGATACTATTCAAGTTGAAAAGTTTAATTGAAAAATATAAGGTACTTTACAAATTTCGGGTGTCTGCGGGCCACATAAAAGGATGTGGTGGTCCAGCTCGGGCCCCCGGGCCTTGACTTTGACACCAGTGAGTTAGAATAATCCATAATGTTTGATATAGAGAACATACAAAAATATTGAAATTCAACGACTTGGTGCAAAATGATGAACAAATCCAAATTTAAGCTGCTAACCAAGAATGTACAACAATTCATCTCCACAAAAGAGATAAAAATATAAGTTTAGAGGACAATCTCATTTAAGATGCACGTACAACACTTAAAACATTTAGCATATCAGTATATGGAATTAAATGACATTAATAATATGATTAATTTGAAGAAACTGTTCAAACTACAAGGAAGAATGATGACAAAGACATTGAACTTATCGAAAATAAAATATCATTCATCTCATTATGTGAATCACATCTACTTATGTATGCAGCTGGGACAGGCGGTAGAAAATGAATTGATGTAAATTATGTACAAAAGAAAGACAGGAAGTAAACATGTTAGTGCTGGAATTGCTATGAAATGAAAAAAAGGTAGTAAGCTCTGCTTCTTCCTACTCCTTTTCGGACATGCTGTTAAGAAAAATGATGTGTAATGTATCATATTTAAATTGTCTACATGTTCGAAATAAACTTCCACCGGCCATGACACGGGGTATTGTGTGTAGAATTTTGAGGACAAAAATGAATTAATTCCCTTTTTTCAAAAGAGTGAGTTGACAGTTCTTTGATAGTTCACGATTATTATTTCTAAAAGTAGCTTTTCATGTCTGTAGTTTATGTACCCGTAAATCCTGTGCAAACATGTACAGTAAGTATACACTAGTACCTCGGGATACAAGTTTTTTGTTATTTTTGTTCCGTGACACTTCCCCTGTCATCATTTTCAAAATGGATGAGGTTATTTTAATACCGTTAATTTGAAGCCGCATAAAGGGAAGAAGATTAAGAGCTATTCAGTAGCATTTAAGGTCCGAGCTTACATCACACTCAAATTTTTACTGCATGCCTTTGGTAAGTGCCGGAGTGAGTAGGGGTTTTAAAATAATTAGCGCATGCTTACTTTTACCGCATGCCTTTGGTAAGTACAGGAGTGAGAAGAGGTTTTAAATGAGTTAGCGCCCCGGCGGCAATTCAAGGACATACGGTATTTATAAAAACATTGCAATAAAATGTTTTACAAGCAACTACAGTAGTTTTATGAAATAATGTAACACATTACATATTGGGATAGTTAAATAAATAAAAAAGTAATCAATTACTCGTTACTTTACTAGAAAAGTAATTGAAATATTAACGGAATTATTCTGTATTCGATGTAAGTAAATTGTCAAGTGGCATATTTCCCAGCGTTCTTGAACGCAGCACAGTGTGCAGTTAACACTCCCATTAAGAAGAAAGTGTTCATCCAAAATAAAGCTGACAACAACAAATGAAAGAAAGTCTTAAATGGACTATTATTATTGTTTTTTGCTCTTCCCGCACCATTTAAAAAGGGAGCATTGTCCACGTTCAGGTTTTTTTTTTTTTTTTTTTTTTTTTTTTTTTTTTACAGCTAAATGAGATTACTGCTGATCTTAATTTGCTTGAGAATAATGAACCGCTGGCTAGACTTTCTCTCCTTGCTGATATCAGATAGCAGAATCTCCGTCAGCAAGTTCAATGATTGATTTTTCCTCTTTGTCTTTTAATTTTTAATGAGGTAGAACAGAAAGCTAAATTGGGGTCATTGGAACCTTTTTGTGGGGGGGAGGGGGGTAGTTTCCCCTCATGTGTCTGGTCACAATATTATTTATTTATTTTGATATTTTTTCTTGAACGTGTTGAAAAATTGCAGATATTTTTACATATTTTCCTCACTGGGGCATGACTTTCCTGAAGGGATAAATCATTTTACTTTCAAACTTAAAAATAGTTCTTTTATTTCTATAGATCATTGAATAGAGATTCAGCGCCACGGAATATAAAGAAATAATATGTGCAATAAATATATTCCTTATGAAACAATACAATCAATATAATAATGTATTGCATATAATATTGTACATTTTATGTATTAATTTCTTAAAATTCACAACTCTGTCTACTTTTTACGTCATAATATCCAATCTATTATAATATAACCTTTTTTTATTTTTTTTTTTTTACTATATAAAACAACACTTTTAGTGTTTTTAAGTCAGTATGTTCTACTCTTTCGGTTTAGCACATTTTATGATAAATGTAATTTCATATTTATTTATATTTAAGATTTTTTATGTGTATTTTATTTCAATATATGGGAAATTCTACCGAATTTACCTAAAAAAAGGGTTTAATAAGACATTTAAGTATTCAAACATGGATTATTACTTCCTTAATATTATGATCCAATTAAACCAGCGCATTGTTGTTTTTTTTACTATATTCAACAACACTTTTAGTTAAATATTTTATATTTTTTTAAGTCCGTATTTCTGACTCTTCCTGTTTAGCAAATTTTATAATATGTAATTTCATTTGTAATTTCATATTTAAGATTGTTTTATGTGTGTTCTAATTCAATATATGGGGAATTATACCAAATTTAACTAAAAAAAAAAAGGGTTTAATAAAACATTTAAGTATTCAAACATGGATTTTTACTTCCTTAATATTATGATCTGTTTATTTTTATTTTTTTACTATATCAACAACACTTTTAGTTTAATAATTGATGTTTTTTTTAAGTCGGTAGTTTCTACTCTTTTGTTTAGCACATTTTATGATATATGTAAATTCATATTTAATTGTATTTAAGATTGTTTTACGTGTATTATAATTCAATACATGGGGAATTCTACCAAATTTAACTACAAAAAAAAGGGTTTAATAAGACATTTAAGTATTCAAACATGGATTTTTACTTCCTTAATATTATGATCTAATTAAACCCAGGGCATTGTTTTTTGTTGTTGTTGGGTTTTTTTTTTACTATACTTAACGACAATTTTAGTTTAATATTTGATGTTTTTTTAAGTCCGTATTTCCTACTCTTCCTGTTTAGCACATTTTATAATACATAATTTCATATTTAATTATATTTAAGATTGTTTTACGTGCATTCTAATTCAATATATGGGAAATTCTACCAAATTTAACTACAAAAAAAAGGGTTTAATAAAACATTTAAGTATTCAAACATGGATTTTTACTTCCTTAATATTGTGATCTGTTTAAACCCAGGCATTTTATTTTTTATTTTTTTTTACTATATGAACAACACTTTTAGTTTAATAATTGATGTTTTTTTAAAGTCAGTAGTTTCTACTCTTTTGTTCAGCACATTTTATGACATATGTAAATTCATATTTAATTGTATTTAAGATTGTTTTACGTGTATTATAATTCAATACATGGGGAATTCTACCAAATTTAACTAAAAAAAAAAGGGTTTAATAAGACATTTAAGTATTCAAACATGGATTTTTACTTCCTTAATATTATGATCTAATTAAACCCAGGGCATTGTTTTTTGTTGTTATTGTTGTTGTTTTACTATACTTAACGACAATTTTAGTTAAATATTTGATTTTTTTTAAGTCCGTATTTCCCACCCCTCCCATTTTAGCACATTTTATAATACGTAATTTCATATTTAATTGTATTTAAGATTGTTTTACGTGTATTATAATTCAATATATGGGAAATTCTACCAAATTTAACTACAAAAAAAGGGTTTAATAAAACATTTAAGTATTCAAACATGGATTTTTACTTCCTTAATATTATGACCTGTTTAAACCCGGGAATTTGTTTTTTTTTTTACTATATTCAACAACATTTTTAGTTTAATAATTGATGTTTTTATTTAAGTCAGTATTATATCTAAAATTCATATTTAATTGTATTTAAGATTGTTTTACGTGTATTGTAATTCAATACATGGGAACTAAATAATTTAATAAAATATTTAAGTATTCAAACATGGATTTTTACTTCCTTAATATTATGATCCAATTAAACCAGGGCATTGTTGTTGTTTTTTTTACTATATTCAACAACACTTTTAGTTAAATATTTGATTTTTTTTTAAGTCCGTATGTCTGACTCTTCCTGTTTAGCAAATTTTATAATATGTAATTTCATTTCTAATTATATTTAAGATTGTTTTATGTGTGTTCTAATTCAATATATGGGGAATTCTACCAAATTTAACTAAAAAAAAAAGGGTTTAATAAAACATTTAAGTATTCAAACATGGATTTTTACTTCCTTAATATTATGATCCAATTAAACCAGGTCATTGTTTTTGTTTTTTTTACTATATCAACAACACTTTTAGTTAAATATTTGATGTTTTTTTAAGTCCGTATTTCTGACTCTTCCTGTTTAGCACATTTTATAATATGTAATTTCATATTTAATTATATTTATGATTGTTTTACGTGTGTTCTAATTCAATATATGGGAAATTCTACCAAATTTAACTAAAAAAAAAGGGTTTAATAAAACATTTAAGTATTCAAACATGGATTTTTACTTCCTTAATATTATGATCTGTTTAAACCCGGGCATTTTTATTTTTATTTTTTTACTATATCAACAACACTTTTAGTTTAATAATTGATGTTTTTTTTTAAGTCAGTATTTCCTACTCTTTTGTTTAGCACATTTTATGATATATGTAAATTCATATTTATTTATATTTAAGATTGTTTTACGTGTATTTTAATTCAATATATGGGGAATTTGACCGAATTTTACTAAAAAAAAAAAGGGTTTGATAAAACGTTTAAGTATTCAAACATGGATTTCCACTTACTCAATATTATGATCTGTTTAAACCCAGGGCATTTTTTTACTATATTTAACAACACTTTTAGTTAAATATTTGATGTTTTTTTAAGTCCGTGTTTCTGACTCTTCCTGTTTAGCACATTTTATAATATGTAATTTCATTTCTAATTATATTTAAGATTGTTTTATGTGTGTTCTAATTCAATATATGGGAAATTCTACCAAATTTAACTACAAAAAAAAGGGTTTAATAAAACATTTAAGTATTCAAACATGGATTTTTACTTCCTTAATATTATGATCTGTTTAAACCCGGGCATTTTTATTTAATTTTTTTTACTATATCAACAACACTTTTGGTTTAATAATTGTTGTTTTTTTAAGTCAGTAGTTTCTACTGTTTTGTTTAGCACATTTTATGACATATGTAAATTCATATTTAATTGTATTTAAGATTGTTTTACGTGTATTATAATTCAATACATGGGAAATTCTACCAAATTTAACTAAAAAAAAAAGGGTTTAATAAGACATTTAAGTATTCAAACATGGATTTTTACTTCCTTAATATTATGATCTAATTAAACCCAGGGCATTGTTTTTTGTTGTTGTTGTTGTTGTTGTTGTTGTTTTACTGTACTTAACAACAATTTTAGTTTAATATTTGATGTTTTTTTAAGTCCGTATTTCCTACACATCCTGTTTAGCACATTTTATAATACGTAATTTCATATTTAATTATATTTAAGATTGTTTTACGTGCGTTCTAATTCAATGTATGGGAAATTCTACCAAATTTAACTACAAAAAAAAGGGTTTAATAAAACATTTAAGTATTCAAACATGGATTTTTACTTCCTTAATATTATGATCCAATTAAACCAGGTCATTGTTTTTGTTTTTTTTACTATATCAACAACACTTTTAGTTAAATATTTGATGTTTTTTTAAGTCCGTATTTCTGACTCTTCCTGTTTAGCACATTTTATAATATGTAATTTCATATTTAATTATATTTATGATTGTTTTACGTGTGTTCTAATTCAATATATGGGAAATTCTACCAAATTTAACTAAAAAAAAAGGGTTTAATAAAACATTTAAGTATTCAAACATGGATTTTTACTTCCTTAATATTATGATCTGTTTAAACCCGGGCATTTTTATTTTTATTTTTTTACTATATCAACAACACTTTTAGTTTAATAATTGATGTTTTTTTTTAAGTCAGTATTTCCTACTCTTTTGTTTAGCACATTTTATGATATATGTAAATTCATATTTATTTATATTTAAGATTGTTTTACGTGTATTTTAATTCAATATATGGGGAATTTGACCGAATTTTACTAAAAAAAAAAAGGGTTTGATAAAACGTTTAAGTATTCAAACATGGATTTCCACTTACTCAATATTATGATCTGTTTAAACCCAGGGCATTTTTTTACTATATTTAACAACACTTTTAGTTAAATATTTGATGTTTTTTTAAGTCCGTGTTTCTGACTCTTCCTGTTTAGCACATTTTATAATATGTAATTTCATTTCTAATTATATTTAAGATTGTTTTATGTGTGTTCTAATTCAATATATGGGAAATTCTACCAAATTTAACTACAAAAAAAAGGGTTTAATAAAACATTTAAGTATTCAAACATGGATTTTTACTTCCTTAATATTATGATCTGTTTAAACCCGGGCATTTTTATTTAATTTTTTTTACTATATCAACAACACTTTTGGTTTAATAATTGTTGTTTTTTTAAGTCAGTAGTTTCTACTGTTTTGTTTAGCACATTTTATGACATATGTAAATTCATATTTAATTGTATTTAAGATTGTTTTACGTGTATTATAATTCAATACATGGGAAATTCTACCAAATTTAACTAAAAAAAAAAGGGTTTAATAAGACATTTAAGTATTCAAACATGGATTTTTACTTCCTTAATATTATGATCTAATTAAACCCAGGGCATTGTTTTTTGTTGTTGTTGTTGTTGTTGTTGTTGTTTTACTGTACTTAACAACAATTTTAGTTTAATATTTGATGTTTTTTTAAGTCCGTATTTCCTACACATCCTGTTTAGCACATTTTATAATACGTAATTTCATATTTAATTATATTTAAGATTGTTTTACGTGCGTTCTAATTCAATGTATGGGAAATTCTACCAAATTTAACTACAAAAAAAAGGGTTTAATAAAACATTTAAGTATTCAAACATGGATTTTTACTTCCTTAATATTATGATTTGTTTAAACCCGGGAATTTTTTTTTTTTTTTTACTATATTCAACAACATTTTTAGTTTAATAAGATTGAGAGACAAAGACTAGTACAAAGGCTACAAACTATATAACCTTAACAAAAACACTTGCACTGTGGCATGAATAACAAAACTCACGTGGCGTGGACAAAACGAACAGCATGGTATGGCATGAAGGAGTTGAGGGATCCGTGGGAAGTTGCCAGGCTGACTACCTGGTAACTGTGGCTTAAATAATGAACATGATAAGTGCAAACAGGTGTGAGACAAGGAGACAGGGGCGTGGCATGAAGACAAGGTGAAAACTAATGAGTCGGCATGGTAACGAAAACAAACCAGGAAGTGCCAAACAGGAACTGAGTGTCCAAAAAACAAAACATGATCCATAGGCGTGACAGGAACCACACCAAAATCACATGAACCAAAAGAGAAATATTAAAACTTATTTTATTTTATTACTTTGTCTTGGAACATCTCATGGTTACGCCACCTGGTGGCAGGTGAGGCACTGCTTCACTTGCCTCCCCTGACAACACATCACTGTATGTACTTAATGTGTAATATGTAAGTATTACATTTTTGTTATTTTGTATTGCTACTAGGGCTGCGAATCTTTGGATGTCCCACGATTCGATTCAATATCGATTCTTGGGGTCGCGATTCGATAGTATATCAATTTTTTCGATTCAACGCGATTCTCTATTCAAAAACAATATTTTATACATATACATATACATAGGATTTCAGCAGGATCTACCCCAGTCTGCTAACATGCTAGCAGAGTAGTATATATTTTTTAAAAAAGCTTTTATAATTGTAAAGGACAATGATTTATCAACTGATTGCTATAATGTAAATTTGTTTTAACTATTAAATGAACCAAAAATATGACTTATTTTATCTTTGTGAAAATATTGGACACAGTGTGTTGTCCAGCTTATGAGATGCAGCCCTTTGAGACACTTGTGACGTAGGGCTATCTAAATAAACATTGATTGATTGATTGAATGGGGATAGAAGTCAACCGGAAGGGCGCAAAAGTACAAGTTTGAAGCTTACGGAAGGCGGAAATCGAAAGATGGCAGATCAACCGATCTGCCTTTTTTTTTAAATTTTTTTACTTTACTGTAATTCCATTTACAGTAAGACACCGTAGAAACAACTACAGGTTTCACGGCAAAAAACTGGCAGCTCAGTCGACAGAATTTTACTGTAAAAAGAAAAAGTGGTAGTTTTTCGATTTAGAGTTATATGCTAGTAAAACCATTGTAAATGTTCATATAAATATGTGTATATTAGGGCTGTGAATCTTTGGGTGTCCCACGATTTGATTCGATATCGATTCTTGGTGTCGCGATGTGATTATAAATCGATTTTTTTCGATTCAACGCGATTCTCGATTCAAAATGATTCGGTATTCATTCAATACATTTCAGCAGGATCTACCCCAGTCTGCTAACATGCTAGCAGAGTAGTAGATTTTTGTAAAAAAGCTTTTATAATTGTAAAGGACAATGTTTTATCAACTGATTGCAATAATGTAAATTTGTTTTAACTATTAAACGAACCAAAAGTATGACTTATTTTATCCATCCATCCATCATCTTCCGCTTATCCGAGGTCGGGTCGCGGGGGCAACAGCCTAAGCAGGGAAACCCAGACTTCCCTCTCTCCAGCCACTTAGTCTAGCTCTTCCCGGGGGATCCCGAGGCGTTCCCAGGCCAGCCGGGAGACATAGTCTTCCCAACGTGTCCTGGGTCTTCCCCGTGGCCTCCTACCGGTTGGACGTGCCCTAAACACCTCCCTAGGGAGGCGTTCGGGTGGCATCCTGACCCGATGCCTGAACCACCTCATCTGGCTCCTCTCCATGTGGAGGAGCAGCGGCTTTACTTTGAGTTCCTCCCGGATGGCAGAGCTTCTCACCCTATCTCTAAGGGAGAGACCCGCCACACGGCGGAGGAAACTCATTTGGGCCGCTTGTACCCGTGATCTTATCCTTTCGGTCATGACCCAAAGCTCATGACCATAGGTGAGGATGGGAACGTAGATCGACGGGTAAATTGAGAGCTTTGCCTTCCGGCTCAGCTCCTTCTTCACCACAACGGATCGATACAACGTTCGCATTACTGAAGACGCCGCACCGATCCGCCTGTCGATCTCACGATCCACTCTTCCCTCACTCATGAACAAGACTCCTAGGTACTTGAACTCCCCCACTTGGGGCAGGGTCTCCTCCCCAACCCGGAGATGGCATTCCACCCTTTCCATGGACTCGGACTTGGAGGTGCTGATTCTCATTCCGGTCGCTTCACACTCGGCTGCGAACCGATCCAGCGAGAGCTGAAGATCCCGGTCAGATGAAGCCATCAGGGCAACATCATCTGCAAAAAGCAGAGACCTAATCCTGCGGTCACCAAACCGGAACCCCTCAATGCCTTGACTGCGCCTAGAAATTCTGTCCATAAAAGTTCTGAACAGAATGGGTGACAAAGGACAGCCTTGGCGGAGTCCAACCCTCACTGGAAATGTGTCCGACTTACCACCGCCAATGCGGACCAAGCTCTGACACTGATCATACAGGGAGTGGACCGCCACAATAAGACAGTCCGATACCCCATACTCTCTGAGCACTCCCCACAGGACTTCCCGAGGGACACGGTCCAATGCCTTCTCCAAGTCCACAAAGCACATGTAGACTGGTTGGGCAAACTCCCATGCACCCTCAAGAACCCTGCCCAGAGTATAGAGCTGGTCCACAGTTCCACGACTTATCCATGACATATTTTATCTTTGTGAAAACATTGGACACAGTGTGTTGTCCAGCTTATGAGATGCCATGCAAGTGTAAGCCACGGTGACACTATTGTTATTTTTTATTATTTTTATAAATGTCTAATGATAATGTCAATAAGGGATTTTTAATCACTGCTATGCTGAAATTATAACTAATATTGATACTGTTGTTGATAATATTCATTTTTGTTTCATTACTTTCGTGTTTGTGTCTCCCCTCAATTGCTCTGTTTATTGCGGTTCTGAGTGTTGCTGGGTCAGGTTTGGTTTTGGAATTGGATTGCATTGTTATGGTATTGCTGTGTATTGTTTTGTTGGATTGATTGAAAAAAAAACACCCCTAATTGCTACTATAGTATATTTTAAGTCTACTTTATACCTTTTAGTTTTCGCCCTCTTTTTGTGCCCTTGTGTGCATTATACTTTCCATTCTTACCCTTTCTATTTTTGTAACTGAGCTGCTGTGTGGAACAATTTCCCTTGTGGATCATTAAAGTATCTCTAAGTCCAAGTCTTTCGTCCTGGTCGTGGAACTGTGGACCAGCTCTATACTCTGGGCAGGGTTCTTGAGGGTGCATGGGAGTTTGCCCAACCAGTCTACATGTGCTTTGTGGACTTGGAGAAGGCATTGGACCGTGTCCCTCGGGAAGTCCTGTGGGGAGTGCTCAGAGAGTATGGGGTACTGGACTGTCATATTGTGGCGGTCCGTTCCCTGTATGATCAGTGTCAGAACTTGGTCCGCATTGCCGGCAGTAAGTCGGACACATTTCCAGTGAGGGTTGGACTCCGCCAAGGCTGTCCTTTGTCACCCATTCTGTTCAGAACTTTTATGGACAGAATTTCTAGGCGTTGAGTGGAACCGGTTTGGTGACCGCAGGATTAGGTCTTTGCTTTTTGCAGATGATGTGGTCCTGATGGCTTCATCTGACCGGGATCTTCAGCTCTCACTGGATCGGTTCGCAGCCGAGTGTGAAGCGACCGGAATGAGAATCAGCACCTCCAAGTCCGAGTCCATGGTTCTCGCCCGGAAAAGGGTGGAATGCCATCTCCGGGTTGGGGAGGAGACCCTGCCCCAAGTGGAGGAGTTCAAGTATCTAGGAGTCTTGTTCACGAGTGAGGGAAGAGTGGATCGTGAGATCGACAGGCGGATCGGTGCGGCGTCTTCAGTAATGCGGACGTTGTACCGATCCGTTGTGGTGAAGAAGGAGCTGAGCCGGAAGGCAAAGCTCTCAATTTACCGGTCGATCTACGTTCCCATCCTCACCTATGGTCATGAGCTTTGGGTCATGACCGAAAGGATAAGATCACGGGTACAAGCGGCCCAAATGAGTTTCCTCTCCCTTAGAGATAGGGTGAGAAGCTCTGCCATCCGGGAGGAACTCAAAGTAAAGCCGCTGCTCCTCCACATCGAGAGGAGCCAGATGAGGTGGTTCGGGCATCTGGTCAGGATGCCACCCGAACGCCTCCCTAGGGAGGTGTTTAGGGCACGTCCAACAGGGCGGCATAGCTCGGTTGGTAGAGTGGCCGTGCCAGCAACTTGAGGGTTGCAGGTTCGATTCCCGCTTCCGCCATCCTAGTCACTGCCGTTGTGTCCTTGGGCAAGACACTTTACCCACCTGCTCCCAGTGCCACCCACACTGGTTTAAATGTAACTTAGATATTGGGTTTCACTTTGTAAAGCGCTTTGAGTCACTAGAGAAAAGCGCTATATAAATATAATTCACTTCACTTCACTTCACTAGGAGGCCACGGGGAAGACCCAGGACACGTTGGGAAGACTATGTCTCCCGGCTGGCCTGGGAACGCCTCGGGATCCCCCGGGAAGAGCTAGACGAAGTGGCTGGGGAGAGGGAAGTCTGGGTTTCCCTGCTTAGGCTGTTGCCCCCGCGAACTGACCTCGGATAATCCGAAGAAGATGGATGGATAAGTCCAAGTCTAAAAAGGCACAATATAACATTTTCTGGCTTTTAATTTTTTAGCATTTTTATTAAATGAAAAAATATTAAAAAAATATTTGAAATTATTTTATTATATTATATATTATTAAATTCTATTATTATTATAAAAAAATATTATTAAAAAATAATTTTAAAAATTATTTTCTTCCTCCTATCACTTTTCGTTAGCATGCGTGTAATCCGTCCGAATGGAACCGAATCAGCTCGGTCCAAGATGAGGATGCCCCCCACCCCACCCCCACCCCCCCATTCCCCATCCTCGCCTCCTTGTGTCACATTGCAAATTTCGCCGACCGACGCAGACGGGATTCGTTTTTTTTTTTTGCGGCGCGGTGAGGTTTCTTCGCTGGAGCGTCCTTTCCCGTTCTCCTTATCCTATAAACCCGACCCGCTCCTCGCCGTCTTCGCCGTTTTCATGACAGTTACGGGATCTCGTCATCGCCCTCCTCCAGATCAATGGAGCCCAGTTGCCTAGCAACATGCTCATGGAAAAGAGAGAGAGAGAGAGAGAGAAGAGTGTGCAAGATTAGTAGACTTAAGGAAAGGATGCTCGCGGTTGCACGACAGGAAGCTTAGTGTGTCAAATAGACGAGCCGCCGTCAATCACGCACAGAGTGCGCCGCGTCGATGCTATCGCGCTGAACTAGCGCATCATCAAAACGCGCTGCCATGGTGACGCCCGCAGCCCTCGTTCTCATTTTAGCTGCTGATTTAATTATCTTTATCTTAAAGGGGGAACAAAGCGCTAAAACGCAACTGCCATGCAGGCGGCGAGAGAAAGGAGGATGGAGGGGGCGCTGGAGATAAACTGCAGGGGGGAAGAAGGGAGACGAATTTGGACGGGAAGGAGGGAGGAGAAGAGAGCGGTGAGCGAGTTGGAATAACGTGCGCTGGCTGGCGCTTAAACTTTATGGAGGGTTGAAAATGGGCAATTAGCGTCGCAAACGGGCCGTCGTCATAGCAACCCCGCAGCCACACCTGCCCGGTACCAACACAATATGTACTGTACATCCATGGAGGTGCTGGGCTGGCTTTTTGTATTTCTTGCCGTTGTGTCCTGAGCAAGACACTTCACCCTTGCTCCTGATGGGTGCTGGTTGGCGCCTTGCATGGCAGCTCCCTCCATCAGTGTGTGAATGTGTGTGTGAATGTGGAAGTAGTGTCAAAGCCCTTTGAGTACCTTGAAGGTAGAAAAGCACTATACAAGTACAACCCATTTATCATTTAAAAAGGGAGCTCAGAACTTTCCGATTACCTCCGCCAAGGCCGAAGTCTTTGCAAAAGTGGAAATTGTCGTTTTTGTTGTTGGCAAGGCGATTTTATTTACAAACCCCGTTTTTATATGATTTGGGAAAATGTGTTAGATGTAAATATAAACGGAATACATCAATCAATCAATCAATGTTTACTTATATAGCCCTAAATCACTATTGTCTCAAAGGGCTGCACAAACCACTACAACATCCTCGGTAGGCCCACATAAGGGCAAGGAAAAACTCACACCCAGTGGGACGTCGGTGACAATGATGACTATGAGAACCTTGGAGAGGAGGAAAGCAATGGATGTCGAGCGGGTCTAACATGATACTGTGAAAGTTCAATCCATAATGGATCCAACACAGTCGCGAGAGTCCAGTCCGAAGCGGATCCAACACAGCAGCGAGAGTCCCGTTCACAGGAAACCATCCCAAGCGGAGGCGGATCAGCAGCGCAGAGATGTCCCCAGCCGATACACAGGCGAGCAGTACATGGCCACCGGATCGGACCGGACCCCCTCCACAAGGGAGAGTGGGACATAGGAGAAAAAGAAAAGAAACGGCAGATCAACTGGTCTAAAAAGGGAGTCTATTTAAAGGCTAGAGTATACAAATGAGTTTTAAGGTGAGACTTAAATGCTTCTACTGAGGTGGCATCTCGAACTGTTACCGGGAGGGCATTCCAGAGTACTGGAGCCCGAAATGAAAACGCTCTATAGCCCGCAGACTTTTTTTGGGTTTTGGGAATCACTAATAAGCCGGAGTCCTTTGAAGGCAGATTTTTTGCCGGGACATATGGTACAATACAATCGGCAAGATAGGATGGAGCTAGACCGTGTAGTATTTTATACATAAGTAGTAAAACCTTAAAGTCACATCTTAAGTGCACAGGAAGCCAGTGCTGGTGAGCCAGTACAGGCGTAATGTGATCAAACTTTCTTGTTCTTATCCATCCATCCATCCATTTTCTACCGCTTATTCCCTTTTTTTGGGGTTGCGGGGGGCGCTGGCGCCTATCTCAGCTACAATCGGGCGGAAGGCGGGATACACCCTGGACAAGTCGCCACCTCATCGCAGGGCCAGCACTGATAGACAGACAGCATTCACACACTAGGGCCAATTTAGTGTTGCCAATCAACCTATCCCCAGGTGCATGTCTTTGGAAGTGGGAGGAAGCCGGAGTACCCGGAGGGAACCCACGCATTCACGGGGAGAACATGCAAACTCCACACAGAAAGATCCCAAGCCTGGATTTGAACCCAGGATTGCAGGACCTTCGTATTGTGAGGCAGACGCACTAACCCCTCTGCCACCGTGAAGCCTATATAAAATAAGTTTTAACATTTGTGTTTTGATTTATGCTTTCTATGTGATTTTAGTTTTGGTTCCTGTATATTTTTATAATTTTCATGGTCCAAATCGTGGAAATTCCATGTTTCCTGATCAAAACAACGCAGCATACAAGAAGTGAGGCAGACACAGGCGGCGCCTCCACGGCTACACACAGTGTGTATTGGGCGTGTGCGTGCGAGGGGGCGCATGCTTGTTGCCAAAAAGGCAGGCCATGAGGCAGCAAGTACCTCTGCCTCAAGGTAGGGGGCGATATATTGTCAACTTGCAGTTCAATGCCTCAGCAGTACTGGGAGAAGTGGGGGCGCTCAAGCTAGCAGACACAGGTCTCTCCAGCAGAAGCCAGCATTTTTTTCTTTCCTTCTTTTTTTTTTTTTTAACTATTTATAACAAACATGGCATTTTTATTAGAGTAGGCCAGCGTTTGTGGGTGTTTTTTATCCGAGGCAAAAATATTGTTTAATTTCTTAGAGATAGGGTGAGAAGCTCTGCCATCCGGGAGGAACTCAAAGTAAAGCCGCTGCTCCTCCACATGGAGAGGAGCCAGATGAGGTGGTTCGGGCATCTGGTCAGGATGCCACCTGAACGCCTCCCTAGGGAGGTGTTTAGGGCACGTCCAACCGGTAGGAGGCCACGGGGAAGACCCAGGACACGTTGGGAAGACTATGTCTCCCGGCTGGCCTGGGAACGCCTTGGGATCCCCCAACAAGAGCTGGACAAAGTGACTGGGGAGAGAGAAGTCTGATAAGTAAAAGCACCAATGATTGTCACACACACACCAGGTGTGGTGAAATTTGTCCTCTGCAATTGACCCATCCCCTTGTTCACCCCCTGGGAGGTGAGGGGAGCAGTTGGCAGCAGCGGTGGCAGATTTAACCCCCAATTCCAACCCTCGATGCTGAGTGCCAAGCAGGGAGGCAACGGGGTCCCATTTTTACAGTCTTTGGTTAGAACTCCGAACCTACAGATCTCAGGGCGGACACTCTAACCTTTAGGCCACTAAGTAGGTTAGGGCTTCTCTGCTTAGGCTACAGCCCCCGCTACCCGACCTCGAATAAGCATGAATGGATGGTTTTTCTTTCTGTCGTTTCTCCATGTCCTTTCTTGGCTGTGAGACAGCAGATATTTCCACTGTTTTTTTTTTGTTGCGTTGAATTAAAACAGTCCCGGACTAAAATAGTAACATTTTTTTTTTCCCCACATTTCTCAGTAGAAAGAGTAGCATTAGTGATCACGTTAGCGTGACTGAGCTAGCATTGGCAGTAAAACGAGCACGTGAGCGTAAAGCGGCCGTCCTCATGAATCCTTCCAATTACATCGCCGTCGACATGTTGACTTGTAAAAGGTCTGTCACGTGTGCAGCGGTGTGTGTGTGTGTGTGTGTGTGTGTGTGTGTGTGTGTGTGTCGCTGCAGGCCGTGGTGCTGCTCGCGAGCGATG